>NC_053431.1:59349473-59491369 GCF_007990345.1 Gossypium hirsutum
CTCTTAAATTTTATCCAAAGACTTAGCTTGGCTTATCTATTAGTCAGTGGCGTCAATCTTTGTCTTTTCCTACCTTTTTAGGGAACGATTCAAGGTCTCCTTTCTTCCATTACTGAGTCGTATAAGTCTCAGGTCAACACTCTTTCATAGTGTTGGTTCGTTCTTGACACTTAAGCTTTAAATGTATCCCATCCAACTATCATTATCCCGTTTTATTTTCTTTGATAGCCGAACCTATAACAACTTAGACTTAGCCATTTTTGAACCCATTTTGATAATTAACTCTATACTTAGTCAAATACAAACCTTCCTTCAAACTTGGAAAGATACTTCTTCGTTAGACGATCGGGCACATCTACGACTTGAATCACATCACTGAGACAAGATCGTATCATTTGGTATCAAAGCTTGCAAAAATGAGAAGTACGGACGTTCATAGTCATCCCGGAATAAGTTTGTGAAAAAAATTTGAAAAAAATTATATCAAAGTATTCTGCTTATATTCTTTTTTTGCAATTGAAAAAAATTTGAAATTATAAAAAAAAAAGTGTTCAGCACTTTGTTATTTGATTTCCAAAGTTTTATTGAATTTTCTGAAAGTTTGTATACATCTTTTGTAATTCCCGATCATCAATTTCCTGCTACTATCATCCAACACCTTCACGCCACACTCCCTCACCCAAAGTTGTTTATTTCAGCCTACCCTACACCTTTAACATCATTACCATTGTTAACCCATTTGAAACCGACCCCTAGACTACGATAAATCCTAAACAAGTCCTTTTATGAAATTATGAGAGAAGAAAGAGCAGAAAGAGGCACGAGTGTGTGAACACAATAGAGAGATGAAAAATCCATATAATGAGTGTAAACACGAGCGTGAGTGCCATTATAACTTTTCTTTCTAAGTGAAACATGATATTTTTGGTGAGGTTTATAAATTTTCCATGTCAAGAAGTGCAGAACAAAACATGGCGGAAAGACCCGAAAGACAACAAGTTCGAAATGTACCGGATTTATATCTCCAAGCCTTATTGCACAAAGTGGAGCGTTTATTCCATCGGAAGCTTGAGCCTATCCAAGAAAGGCTTGATCAGGTTGAGGGAAGAGCCCAACAGTGGGAGGACACCCCAAAGTCCACCAAGGAACTGAGGCCAACAATAAGTTTAAGAAGATGAGTTATTCTGTAACACCCCGAACCCGAGACCGACACCGGAGTCGGACACGAGATGTTAACAAACTTTGAAAAATTTTTCCAGACACTGCCCAGTCTGAGTACTAGTCGCTTCAAAAATCATATCTTGAGTTTCACAACTCGAAAATCAGTTTTGTGATTTTTCCCTGAAACTAGACTCATGTCCCCACCTATGTATTTTTTTCTAGAATTTTTGGTTGGGCCAATTAGTACAGTTTATTAGTCAAAGTCTCCCATGTTACAGGGGTCGACTACACTGACCTTTTCCCATTACGACTGGGATATCTCTCTGCACAGAGCTTCAATACTGATGCCGTTTGTTTCTATGGAAACTAGACTCAGAGAGGAATCCATACATATATGGTATGACTCCTAATTATCTCTGGTCAATTTATAGTGAATTTCCAAAGTCGGAACAGGGAATCCAGAAACTGTTCTGGCCCTGTTCCACAAGAACCTGAATATCTCTTACTGTACTGTTCATATGATTGCTTCGTTACTTTCATATGAAAGTAGATTCATCAAGGTTCGATTACATAATTTATTCACTATTTAATTCCACTCCTACGAATTCTTGTGATTTTTCCAATCCACACCACTGCTGCTGTCAGCCTCTGTTTTCAAAGTAAACCTTACCTATTTTCGGGGTTTCATGGACCAACTAGGGCCTTGTCATACATATGCCCACATATGATCATACTTAGCCATTCCAATGGCTGATCATTTGCTCAACACTTCCATTCCAACTATAGTTACATCATGAAACCATCTATACATTCATAAACACGAATGGTCTAATGCCATACTCCACTTCTACAAGCCATTTTCGCATGGCTGTACACTTATACATTTCATAAAGTACTCGAAAAACCACAATGGGTAGTCCTATACATGCCATATCAAAATTCAACCAAAATAGTACCCAAAAGAGCCTTTGATAGTGTGGGCGACTTCGACTTCAAGATCCCGAGTCCGATAGCTGGAGAACCAAAAAATCTATAAAACAGAGGAGCAGTGTAACGAGTAAGCAATTTATGCTTAGTAAGTTTTGAGCAAGGAATTCCAGCATAAACAAAGAATAACACACATTTAGCTAAACGGAATATTTCACAATACGCAATTTACCGATATCAAACTTGCTTCACAACATTAACAACCCTTATGTACATACACAATAGACTAACTTAGCCGAAGGCCGGTAGCTTGTTTATCAACTGAGCGAACATTTATTTGTAAGGGCTCGATTAAATTCAACACATACGTAACATATCCCCATATTGGGATGTTTTTCGAGTATTCACTGGAATTTTACAGCAAGCTCATTCATTACCAAATCACGTACATTCGGGATTTAACCGGATATAGCTCCTCGTTCAAATGCCTTCGGGACATAGCCCGGTTTTAGTAACTCACACAATGCCTTCGGGACATAACCCGGATTTAATAACTCGCACGAATGCCTTCGGGACTTAACCCGGATTTAGTATCTCGCACAAAGGCCTTCGGGGCTTAACCCGGAATTTGTATCTCGCACAAATGCCTTCGGATCTTAGTCCGGATATATTCACTTAGCACAAAGCCTTCGGGACTTAGCCCGGACAGCATTCAATTAATCATGCACATCTAACAATAATTCATGGCACATTCATATTTCATTTTCATTTGCGAAACTCAAACACAAGGCACATATCGTCCTTGCACATTCGGTTCAATAGCCTCACATAGAGCATGATTTAATCACATCGTAATTTAAGCTCTCTTACTCAAGAACTTACCTCGGGTGTTGTCGAACGATTCCGCTAACTATTCGACCACTTTTTCCTTCCCTTTATCGGATTTATTTCCCCTTTGCTCTTGAGCTTAATTAAACAAATAAATTGATTTCATCATTTAGGCATCAAAAGATGAACACAAGGCACTTAGCCCATATTTATACATTAGACATTAAAGTCTCATACATGCAAAAATCATGCACCAACACAACATATTAGCTAATTTCTTTCCCCTTGGCCGAATATGCATGTCTATTTTTGGGGTCGATTTCAACACTTAATACACACATATACACACTAGTAAAGCATCCTCCCCCTTTTCATCAATTTAACACATGCATTGCTCATTAACATGCAAAGTTACATTCGGCCTTAGCACACATCTTGCTAGCCGATTCTTCTCCATTTAGCAACCAATGCACATATGTGCTCACACAAAAATGCTAAAAAGGAGGTTCAAGAATCATCAAGCCATCATCACATGCATCATTAACAAGCTTCATATTTTGCATGCAATGGCATTAACATGACCTCCACCTAGGCCGAATCTTAACTCATCCTCATGCCTCATCACCACAACATCAAACATCAACCAAGAATGATGCATCCATGGTCAAGTGCCATTTCCATCACATAGCAAGATTTAGACCATGGGCTAGGTAGAACTCAAGCTAACAACTAAAACATGCATGCATCTCATGGAACATCATCAAACATACCTTAGCCTAGCTACATGCATGGCCGAATCTCTTCACCTTTCTTCTTCTTTCCTCCATAAAATTTTTGGCCAAGGATGAACCAAAGGATGAGAAAATTTTTCTTTGTTTTTCTTTCTAATTTAGGCTAAATGAAGGTGAGAAAAGGATGAACAAAGATCTTCTCCTCTCTTTTCTTTAGCTCACGGCAATGGGGGGGGAGAAAAGAATCAACTACTCACTTTTTTTTTTGTGTAATCATCATACTCCTTTTCATTATTTAATTTCCATGCCTATTATTTTATTTTTTTCCACCCATGATGCACCAACAAAACATGTCTATGACATGTCTTGGCCATCAAACTTGGTCTACCATGCTTGTCATGGCCGGCCACTACTAGTAGGGGGGGAATTTGACATGCAAGTCCCCCCTTTGTCCACATGCACTAATAGGTCCTCACACATTGACCTATCACATTTTAGAATTTTCTCACATAAGTCCTATTGACTAAATTCACATGAAATCAACCAAATTGAAGCTTGAAAATTTCACACATTCATAATTACATATTCTAGACAATAAGTATCACATTCAAACATTTCGGTGACTCGGTTTAGCGGTCCCGAAACTACTTCCCGACTAGGGTCAACTTTGGGCTGTCACAACTCTCCCCCACTTAAGAAATTTTCGTCCCCGAAAATCTTACCGGTAAATAGATTTGGGTATCGTTCTTTCATCAAGCTCTCGGTCTCCCAAGTAGCTTCCTCGATCCCGTGTTTGAGCCATAACACCTTTATTAGTAGAACTCTTTTGTTTCGCAACTCCTTCACTTCACGAGCTAGGATACGCATCGGTTCTTCTTCATAGCTCATGTCGACTTGAATTTCAACCTCTGATGGGCTAATTATATGCGATGGATCAGATCGATAGCGTCGAAGCATCGAAACATGAAAGACGTCATGAATCTTTTCAAGCTCCGGGGGCAAAATCAATCTATACGCAACCGGACCAACTCGTTCGGAGATTTCGTACGGCCCAATGAATCTTGGGCTCAACTTGCCCTTACGGCCGAACCTGAGTATCTTTTTCCAAGGTGAAACCTTAAGGAACACTTTGTCTCCCACCTGATACTCGATGTCTTTTCGTTTCAAATCTGCGTACGACTTCTGACGATCCGTGGCTACCTTCAGACTTTCACGGATTACCTTTACTTTCTGTTCAGCATCTTTAATCAAATCAACTCCGAAAATTTTACCTTCACCGAGCTCGGTCCAAAACAATGGTGTACGGCATTTACGACCGTACAAAGCCTCGTAAGGTGCCATCTTAATACTTGATTGAAAACTATTGTTGTAAGCGAATTCAATCAAAGGTAAATACCGTTCCCATGAACTACTGAACTCGAGGATGCAACATCTCAACATATCCTCAAGTATCTGAATTATCCGCTCGGATTGACCATCGGTTTGGGGGTGAAAAGCAGTGCTAAAATGCAGCTTGGTACCCAGAGCTTCTTGCAATTTCTTCCAAAATCGTGAGGTGAATCTCGGATCTCTATCCGACACGATAGAAACAGGTACCCCGTGTAATCTCACAATTTGATAAACGTACAATTCAGCTAGTTTATCCAATGAAAAATCCGTACGTACGGGGATGAAATGAGCCGACTTAGTCAGTCTATCAACAACAACCCATATCGCATCCTTCTTACTTGCTGACAAGGGCAGTCCGGACATAAAGTCCATTGTGACTCGATCCCATTTCCACTTGGGTATCATGATCGGCTGGAGTAATCCTGAAGGCACTTGATGTTCCGCTTTCACTTGTTGACATATTAAACATCTCGAAACAAAGTCGGAGATGTCCCGTTTCATACCAGCCACCAAAATTGACGTTTCAAATCGTTGTACATTTTCGTACTCCCCGAGTGAATTGACATTCGGCTACAATGGGCTTCGTTCAGAATCATCGAAATGAGTTCCGAATTCCTTGGAACACACAAACGATTTCTGAACCTCAAACAGTCACCATCATCAATTTGAAACTCCGATTCCTCGTTCGGAAAACACTTAGCCCGTTTTGCAACCAATTCATCATCGACTTTCTGAGCTTCACGAATTTGGTGAGTCAATAATGGTTTAGCTTTTAATTCAGCTACTAACACATTGTCTGGTAGAACAGACAAATGCACGTTCATCGCTCGTAAAGCAAACAATGACTTCCGGCTTAAGGCGTCCGCAACCACGTTAGCCTTTCCCGGGTGGTAATCAATGACAAGCTCGTAATCTTTCAACAACTCAAGCCAACGTCTTTGTCGCAGATTCAAGTCTCGTTGAGTCATCAAATATTTGAGACTTTTGTGATCCGAAAATACATGGCACTTCTCACCAAACGATAATGTCGCCATATTTTTAAAGCAAACACGATGGCAGCTAGTTCGAGATCATGGGTCGGATAATTCCTCTCGTGTGGCTTCAATTGTCTCGACGCATAGGCCACGACTCGACCTTCTTGCATCAATACGCAACCCAACCCAAGTAGGGATGCGTCACTATAAATGACAAACTCTTTACCTGATTCGGGTTGCACCAAAATTGGAGTTTTAGTCAAATGAGTTTTCAGTTGGTCGAAACTTTTCTGACATTTCTCCGTCACTCGAACTTAACATCCTTTTGAAGTAGCTTCGTCATTGGCGTGGCTATCATCGAGAAACCTTTCATAAATCGTCGGTAATAACCGGCGAGCCCCAAAAAGCTCTGATCTCAAATCTATTTTTGAGAACACTGAGGCTCCCTTCAGTTGGTCGAACAAATCATCGATGCGCAGCAACGGATATTTGTTCTTTATCGTCACTTTATTCAGCTGACGATAGTCAATGCACAACCTCATGGTTCCGTCCTTCTTTTTCACGAACAATACTGGTGCACCCCAAGGTGAGAAACTTGGTCGAGGAAACCTCTATCCGTCAGTTCTTGCAACTGAGCTTTCAACTCCTTTAACTCGGTTGGTGCCATACGATACGGAGCTATCGAAATCGGCGTAGTCCCAGGTACAAGCTCAATACCAAACTCTACCTCCCGAACAGGTGGTAAACCCGGTAATTCTTCCGGAAAAACATCCGGGTATTCACAAACCACCGGCACAGATTCGGGTTTCTTGTCTAATTCTTTGTCATCCAGTACATACGCAAGGTATGCTTCGCACCCTTTTCTTACATATTTCTGGGCCAACATTGTTGATATTACAGCTGGCATCCCCTCCAAGTCCGTAGACTCAACTCGGATTACTTCGTTATTTGCGCACCTCGAATTTCTAGGGGACATTACTTGCACACTTTGTCGACAAGCACGTAACGACCCAAGGGATTTGACACCCGAATTACAAACTCAGTAGACTCAATAGGTAAAGTCTTACTGGATGCTAAGGTTTCACATATGTAAGAATGAGTAGAACCGGGGTCAATCAAAGCAATTACATTAGTATCAAAGAGAGTGAATGTACCGGTAATAACATCAGGCGAAGAAGCATCCTCGCGGGCACGTATAGCATAAGCTCTAGCAGGCGCACGAGCTTCGGATCTGGTTATATCATCTCTAGATCCTCTCTGACCACCACTAGCATTGCCCGTAATTCCAAATGGTCTACCTCGAGCAGTGGTAGCACCCGGTTTCCCACTCTGATTTTCATTCTGTTCAAACAACCTCGGGCAATCTTTAATGAAGTGGTCAACTGATCCGCACTTGTAACAGGAGCGGTCAGGGAATCTACAACTCCCCGAATGCCATTTACCGCAATATCGACACTTCGTTCTATCTCGACGTTCATTCCCAACACTGGCGACCGAAGTGCCTCGTGTACCCACAGGGGGTCGATCACGATCTCGTCTAAAAAGGCCCGAAGTGCCTCTAAACTGGCCCGCATCATCTCGAAATCTCTTCGATGTCTGTTGAAGAGACCTTCCCGAGGATCTTTTACGAAACTCTCCAGTTCCCTCATCAACTCTTTGCTTTTCTTTTCTAAGCTCTTCGGCTTTACAAGCTCGTTCAACAAGTACCACGAACTCTCGTATTTCAAGAACGCCAACGAACATTTTTATATCTTCATTCAGCCCATCCTCGAAGCGTTTACACATATAGCTTCGGACGAAACACATTCCCGAGCGTATTTGCTAAGTCTAACAAATTTTCGCTCGTAATCAGTAACCGACATGGAGCCTTGCTTAAGCTCAAGAAATTCCTTCCATTTTTGATCAACAAATCTCTGACTGATATACTTTTTCCGAAACTCAGTTTGGAAAAACTCCCAAGTTACTTGCTCTCGGGGCACAACAGAAGTCAGAGTACTCCACCAATAGTAGGCAGAATCACGTAGCAAGGAGATAGCACACTTTAGGCATTCATCGGGTGTACAAGATAGCTCATCGAGTACCCGGATAGTGTTGTCCAGCCAAAATTCAGCTTGCTCGGCATCATCGCTATCCATAGCCTTAAATTCAGTAGCCCCATGTTTTCGGATTCTGTCAACTGGGGGCTTATTTGACCTTATTTGGTCCGTTACCGGTGGTATTGTAGGTGCGGGGGTAGTATTTGTCGGGAATGGAGGTTGTGGAACAGCCATATTAGTTCGAATGTATTGGTTAAACCAATCATTCATCACGCTATAGAATGCTTGTCTAGCTTCATCATTCGGATTACTAGCATTAGGTTGAGAGTCTACCGGCACTGTCCCTTGTGCGGGAGCAGGCGCTACACTCTCAAGATCATCAGCTACCTCTCGGTCACGATCGGGATCCATTACTATAAACACATTTACAATTGTCAGAAATCACCACACTATCAAGTAATCACATAAAATGGCATGTATAGCTAGACCCAAAACATTACGGTAGTCCTAGAATCGACTAAACCGTAGCTCTGATACTAATAAAATGTAACACCCCGAACCCGAGACCGACACCGGAGTCGGACACGAGATGTTAACAAACTTTGAAAAATTTTTTCAGACACTGCCCAGTCTGAGTACTAGTCGCTTCAAAAATCATATCTTGAGTTTCACAACTCGAAAATCAGTTTTGTGATTTTTCCCTGAAACTAGACTCATGTCTCCACCTATGTATTTTTTTCTAGAATTTTTGGTCAGCCAATTAGTACAGTTTATTAGTCAAATTCTCCCATGTTACAGGGGTCGACTACACTGACCTTTTCCCATTACGACTTGGATATCTCTCTCACAGAGCTTCAATACTGATGCCGTTTGTTTATATGGAAACTAGACTCAGAGAGGAATCCATACATATATGGTATGACTCCTAATTATCTCTGGTCAATTTATAGTGAATTTCCAAAGTTGGAACAGGGAATCCAGAAACTGTTCTGGCCCTGTTCCACAAGAACCTGAATATCTCTTACTGTACATTTATATGATTGTTTCGTTACTTTCATATGAAAGTAGATTCATCAAGGTTCGATTACATAATTTATTCACTATTTAATTCCACTCCTACGAATTCTTGTGATTTTTCCAATCCACACCACTGCTGCTGTCGGCCTCTGTTTTCAAAGTAAACCTTACCTATTTTCGGGGTTTCATGGACCAACTAGGGCCTTGTCATACATATGCCCACATATGATCATACTTAGCCATTCCAATGGCTGATCATTTGCTCAACACTTCCATTCCAACTATAGTTACATCATGAAACCATCTATACATTCATAAACACGAATGGTCTAATGCCATACTCCACTTCTACAAGCCATTTTCGCATGGCTGTACACTTATACATTTCATAAAGTACTCGAAAAACCACAATGGGTAGTCCTATACATGCCATATCAAAATTCAACCAAAATAGTACCCAAAAGAGCCTTTGATAGTGTGGGCGACTTCGACTTCAAGATCCCGAGTCCGATAGCTGGAGAACCAAAAAATCTATAAAACAGAGGAGCAGAGTAACGAGTAAGCAATTTATGCTTAGTAAGTTTTGAGCAAGGAATTCCAGCATAATCAAAGAATAACACACATTTAGCTAAACGAAATATTTCACAATACGCAATTTACCGATATCAAACTTGCTTCACAACATTAACAACCCTTATGTACATACACAATAGACTAACTTAGCCGAAGGCCGGTAGCTCGTTTATCAACTGAGCGAACATTTATTTGTAAGGGCTCGATTAAATTCAACACATACGTAACTATCCCCATATTGGGATGTTTTTCGAGTATTCGCTGAATTTTACAGCAAGCTCATTCATTACCAAATCACGTACCTTCGGGATTTAACCGGATATAGCTCCTCGTTCAAATGCCTTCGGGACATAGCCCGGTTTTAGTAACTCACACATGCCTTCGGACATAACCGGATCTAACAACTCGCACGAATGCCTTCGGGACTTAGCCCGGATTTAATAACTCGCACGAATGCCTTCGGGACTTAACCCGGATTTAGTATCTCGCACAAAGGCCTTCGGATCTTAGTCCGGATATATTCACTTAGCACAAAGCCTTCGGGACTTAGCCCGGACAGCATTCAATTAATCATGCACATCTAACAATAATTCATGGCACATTCATATTTCATTTTCATTTGCGAAACTCAAACACAAGGCACATATCATCCTTGCACATTCGGCTCAATAGCCTCACATAGAGCATGATTTAATCACATCGTAATTTAAGCTCTCTTACTCAAGAACTTACCTCGGGTGTTGTCGAACGATTCCGCTAACTATTCGACCACTTTTTCCTTCCCTTTATCGGATTTATTTCCCCTTTGCTCTTGAGCTTAATTAAACAAATAAATTGATTTCATCATTTAGGCATCAAAAAGATGAACACAAGGCACTTAGCCCATATTTATACATTAGACATTAAAGTCTCATACATGCAAAAATCATGCACCAACACAACATATTAGCTAATTTCTTTCCCCTTGGCCGAATATGCATGTCTATTTTTGGGGTCGATTTCAACACTTAATACACACATATACACACTAGTAAAGCATCCTCCCCCTTTTCATCAATTTAACACATGCATTGCTCATTAACATGCAAAGTTACATTCGGCCTTAGCACACATCTTGCTAGCCGATTCTTCTCCATTTAGCAACCAATGCACATATGTGCTCACACAAAAATGCTAAAAAGGAGGTTCAAGAATCATCAAGCCATCATCACATGCATCATTAACAAGCTTCATATTTTGCATGCAATGGCATTAACATGACCTCCACCTAGGCCGAATCTTAACTCATCCTCATGCCTCATCACCACAACATCAAACATCAACCAAGAATGATGCATCCATGGTCAAGTGCCATTTCCATCACATAGCAAGATTTAGACCATGGGCTAGGTAGAACTCAAGCTAACAACTAAAACATGCATGCATCTCATGGAACATCATCAAACATACCTTAGCCTAGCTACATGCATGGCCGAATCTCTTCACCTTTCTTCTTCTTTCCTCCATAAAATTTTTGGCCAAGGATGAACCAAAGGATGAGAAAATTTTTCTTTGTTTTTCTTTCTAATTTAGGCTAAATGAAGGTGAGAAAAGGATGAACAAAGATCTTCTCCTCTCTTTTCTTTAGCTCACGGCAATGGGGGGGGAAAGAATCAACTACTCACTTTTTTTTTGTGTAATCATCATACTCCTTTTCATTATTTAATTTCCATGCCTATTATTTTATTTTTTTCCACCCATGATGCACCAACAAAACATGTCTATGACATGTCTTGGCCATCAAACTTGGTCTACCATGCTTGTCATGGCCGGCCACTACTAGTAGGGGGGAATTTGACATGCAAGTCCCCCCTTTGTCCACATGCACTAATAGGTCCTCACACATTGACCTATCACATTTTAGAATTTTCTCACATAAGTCCTATTGACTAAATTCACATGAAATCAACCAAATTGAAGCTTGAAATTTTCACACATTCATAATTACATATTCTAGACAATAAGTATCACATTCAAACATTTCGGTGACTCGGTTTAGCGGTCCCGAAACTACTTCCCGACTAGGGTCAACTTTGGGCTGTCACACTTATTCTTCTCATCAAGCTCCGTGCAATCTCTAATGAAGTGGTCCTTCGAACCGCATCCGTAACAGGCCCTGTTAGTAGACTTACCCCAACATTCGCCTAGGTGTCGTCTTCCGTATTGGGGACATTCAGGTTTCTCTTGACGATTATTGCCCACACTAGCTACCGAAGTAGCTCGGGAGTCCGTCGATGGTCGTGCTCTGATGGAAATTCCCGCAGTCGTCCTTGACTTATTAGTGTCCTCCCTGAACTTCTTTACAGCTAAGAACGGAGCTTTACCCGTCGATCTTTTACGATAGTCTCTAGCTTCAAATTCAGCCTTCTTATTCTCCTTTCCAAGTTCTTCCGCCTTGCAGGCTCGTTCGACTAGTGTTACGAATTCTTTTATCTCCAAAATACCCACTAGTAGCTTTAAATCTTCATTCAATCCTTCTTCGAATCTTTTGCACATAGCAACCTCATCAGCTACACACTCCCGGGCATACCTACGGAGTCTTACGAATTCATGTTCGTATTCAGATACTGTCATACGGCCTGGCTTGAGTTCCAAGAATTCCTTGCGCTTTTGATCAATGAACTGTTGACTAATATATTTCTTTCGGAATTCCGTTTGAAAGAAGTCCCAAGTAACTCGTTCGTTTGGGACTATGGAAATTAGGGTCCTCCACCAATAGTAGGCTGAGTCCCACAACAAGGATATAGCACACTTTAGACATTCATCGGGTGTGCATGACAGTTCATCAAACACCCGAATGGTGTTATCAAGCCAGAACTCGGCCCTTTCAGCATCATCAGTAACTATGGCCCTGAACTCCTCAGCCTCGCGCTTCCTAATCAAATCTACAGGTGGCTTACTCAGCATCACAGGATCAGTGACTGATGGCATTACGGGCTCTTGGGGTGGATTATTCAAATTCGGGAATTGTTGGACAGCCGGATTGGTTCGGGCATATTGCGCGACCCACTCATTCATCATGGTAAAGAAGGCTTGTTTAGCCCCCTCACCTTGATTATTCGCAGATGACTGAGGTTCAACAGGCGGCGTCCCTTGTGCAGGAGCAGCCGCTACACTTTCAACGTCATCCGCCAAGGTTCTCTCTACACCGGGATCCATTTACTAATCAAAACAAAAATTTTAACCGTCAGAAGTCATCACACATTTAAACATTAACATTAAGGCATGTATAGCAAGACTCATACGTGCTATGGTAGTCCTAGAACTGACTAAACCATAGCTCTGATACCAATAAATTGTAACACCCGAACCCGAGACCGTCGCTGGAGTCGAACACGAGGTGTTAACAGACTTCAAACCACTTATTTGACATTTCCCAGACAAGCTGCCAATCTGCGTACTAGTCGCTTTAAAAATCATATCTTGAGTTCTAAAACTCGAAATCTAGTTCCGTAAATTTTCCCTGGAACTAGACTCATATACCTATATGGTAGAATTTTTGTAGAATTTTTGGTCAGGCCAATTAGTACAATTTATTAGTTAAATTCTCCCCTATTACAGGGTGCGACTACACTGACCTTCATGCATTACGATTTGTATAACTCCCTGCACAGAGCTTCAATACTGATGCCGTTTGTTTATATAGAAACTAGACTCAGAGAGGAATCTATACATATAAGAAATGACTCCTAATTATCTTTGGTTAATTTATAATGAATTTCCAAAGTCGGAACAAGGGACCCAGAAACCGTTCTGGTCCTGTCTCACGAGAACCTGAATATCTCTTAACATACTGTCCATATGATCGTTTCGTTACTTCTATATGAAAATAGACTCATCGAGCTTCGATTACATAATTTATTCACTATTTAATTCCATTCCTACTAATTTTTGTAATTTTTCAATCCCACGTCACTGCTGCTGCTAGCATCTGTTACTGAAGCAACTATGCCCATTTCGTGATTTCTCATTGATCTAACTAGTAATTCATCATACATATCACAAAATTATAATCATGACTAGCCATACCAAAGGCTAATCATTGTCAAACATCTCCCTACTACACTATTGCCATATCATGAATCTTAACACCAAAATTAATCAGCCATGACGTATGGCATAAAAATCGAATTACCAAGACTTACGACCTAACATTATAAAACCAAATCCAACCGAACATTTATGCCATTTTCGCATGGCTAAAAGTTTACATACCAAATTTCAACAAAACATATTAGCCTATACATGCCGAAATGTTCTCCTAGACCGACTAAAAAGAAGATACCAAAAGTTGCTAGCCGGTGTGATGACTCCGATGACGGCCCGATCACGCAAAAAGAGACGAGTCCAAGAAACCTAAAATAGGTGACAAGGAAACACCGAGTGAGTATATAACTCAGTAAGTCATAAGCAATGCACTACCATCCATTAATAACATTATCACAAGAGGAAGCAAAATGGAACGAGGCTAGTTACTCCATCCATACCGAACCATACCATAGATCCTCAAACCTATCGGTTCAATCTCATACCAAGTCATGCATTCACATTCCATATACTAATCAATAGGATATTCGAGGCATTTTCATACATCATTTTATTTTCGTTACAATCATACAACTAAACGACCTTTCACCTATTCCACGATAAATCTTATGTACGTGACTTCAATTATAATTGTCACATAGGTTCAAACTTACCAAGCTCAACATCAAATATAAACATACCGCCTATTAGTCACGAACTCAAGGTACTTACCCGATCCGCTGTCCGTGATCAACTCAATAATGTCGCACACTTAGTGTCCATAGTGATTCAAAAGTATATATTAAGTCCGCACACTCAGTGCTATATAATCAACTCGCACACTTAGTGCTATATAATCAAACTCGCACACTTAGTGCTACATAATCAAACTCGCACACTTAGTGCTACATAATCAAACTCGCACACTTAGTGCTGTACAATTTAAACCCGCACACTTAGCGCCAATCTCATGGTCATAAATGTTTATACCCGCACTCTTAGTGCCGAGATCAACAACTCAATACATCTCACCTCTTTTCTTTTCATTCAACACTTTCACTACCACATACATACATGTATATATATATTTATCATTCCATTCAGCATCATTACATAGACGTTATGACCATTTAAATTAATACAAACTATATGCTTAATGACTTACTTTATGTTGGGTAAAATAATTCCAAGTCGGCTACTCGATGACCTTCGATTTCCCCTTGTTGGACGCCTCTCCTTTAGGTTCTTGAGCTTAAATAAATAAATCAACTAGTTTAATTACCTTGCTAGTTATTTATATCCCATAACATTAATAGTTTCATATCAAAAGAAGCATATGGCAACATTTTATTTTTATTCACCTTATGCTTTTTACTAACTTTAAGCCATTCGGCTATTGATCACCTAAGATCCAATTACTAAAATTAACCCAATAAATATTTCAATAAAACACACATAAATATTATATACACGGCAACCACCCTTGTTAATTACTCATATATATTTTAATAATTTTCATTTCATCTTACAACCATTCTTGTTCAAAACATTAGAACCTTAACTAATACTTATAAATTGTCTCAAGGCCGAATGCATTCTTACTTCCAAAGTAACATAGTCGATGATATATTTTATTTCAAGGTACATATTCATAATTCAAATTCAACCATATAAACCAATATCACCCACTTGATCAATTATAGAGAATTAAAGTTAATATCACAATGTGTACTCTATATGGCCCATTATACATAATCAAATTTAACATCATCTATATATTTACTCATATGGCCGAATATACATACCCCCATATAATATCATTTTCATTCCATTTAACACTTAATTTCCACCACATAAACACTTGGCCGAATAATCCTAAACTAGCAAAACTCCACATTTGTTCATACCATCTTTTAAATTCACATATATCTAATTAGGTAGCTCATATTTTCCCCTTTCTAATATTTCAATCCAAAATATCAAAACACCATCCTTTTAGCATTTATCCAATAATACCGTATGCACAATTTGTCACCAAAACTAACGAAAAATCAACATATGGGTTACAATAAGAGCTTGACTACTACTAGATTCTCATAAAAATCAATAGAAATAACATGAACTCCTACCTTATTTAACCTCCAAGATAGCCGAATGCCCTAGACAAATTCCTTCCTCTTTCCCCTTTTGTTTCGGCTTTGCAAGAAGGTAAGGAAGATGAACACACTCTTTCTTCTTTTTTTCTTTGTCTAGCTACGGCAAATGGAGGGGGGGAGATGGATGAGACAACTTTGTTTTCATCACCCTTCCCTTTTCATTACTTAATTACTAACCCTTTTATTTATTCTTTCTAACATAACACACGAAGCCAACATGTTCCCAACATGTTTCCACCCATGGCATGGCCGGCCACTAGCTCACATTTTGGGTAATTTGACATGCAAACCCATCATTTTCATAACATGCATTAATAGGCCACTTCACATTTGCCTAGCACATTTCTAAATTTTCTCACATAAGTCCTATTTAATAAAATTCACTTACAATTAACAAAATTCAAGCATGAAATTTTCACACATGCATATATACATATAATAAGCATCAAATATGATGGCTACTCATTAGTATGACTCGATTTTGTGGTCCCGAAACCACTTCCCGACTAGGGTCAATTTTGGGCTGTCACATCATGCATATATAATACATCAATAAATGGATCTAGGATCTACTCTACTTATGTCCTATTTGATGTACTGTCAGTCTAGTAAGTCACGTCTATGTCTCTTGCTTCTGGGAGTCATATGCTCCGGTGCCTAAGACAAAGCATTTCCTCAATTAGGTTGATAGATGGTGTATTAATCTTTCAGTAAGTTTTCTTAATTTCAATTAGACTAAGGACATGCTTAGGTTCATCTACTAATACAAGTTGTATTTATGTATTACGATTTGACAGCGTAATACCTCTTAGTATTAGTTAAACATTAGATAACCAGTGAACCAATATTTGTTTTGTAACACCCTGATTTTAGGCCTAGTCAGAACAGTGGTTTCGGGACAACAAATCCGACGATGAAATTTTTATTTTTAATTATATTTTTATGGTCTACGATTTCACAGAATAATTTCATGAAAATTTCGTTCGAAAATTTTGATGTTCGGGAACTTAATTTAGTCAAAAGGACTAAATCGTAAAAAGTGCAAAAGTTGAGTTCTACATACTAGAGGTGTCCAATTGTTATGAAACTTTAAATTGAGGGTCCTTAAATGGTAATTAGACCATTGGTTAATTGTTGGACAAAAATAGACATGAAATGGGTGTAATAAAATATTTTTAAGTTAGGGGTATTTTGGTAAACTAATAATTAAAAGAATTAAAAAAGGGAAATAAGCCAAATTAGCTATCATCTTCTTCATTCAACCTTTTCTACCAGAAGCAACGATGGTTAAGGTTTGTTCAAACTCCCAAGCTCGATTGTAAGTGCTCCCTAGCCCCGTTTTTAAAGTTCTTTACATTTTTGAAATCCCGGTAACTTGGTTAAGCTTATTCTAGCAATAATTTAACCTAGGGTTTATATTTGGAAAAATATCCATAGGTGAAATGTGTTTATTTTGAAGTTTTATGATAGAATATGAAGCTTGAAATTATGTTAAACAACTTTTACTAAGCGATTTTACGTGAAAACGAGAAAAATGACATAATCGGTAAAAATACCTCATGTTCATAAGTACATGTTAGAGTGCGAATTTGAGGTTGCTATAGAAGGGAAAAATGATCAGCATTTCATAAAACATAAGGAAATAGGATGAAGTTTAATTTACGAGCCTAGGGGAAAAAATGTAATTTTGACAAAGTTTAGGGGCAAAATTGTAATTTTTCCAAAATATGATTTTGGGTTAATTTGAATAATATGAGTCCTAATTAGGCTATATTTGAAATGATAGAGCAAGAAAAAATTGAAATTCGAGCTAAAATCGAAAAATATCAGGTTGTGGACAAAATGGTAAAAATGGTCATTTTCGCATACGAGGTAAGTTCATATGATTTTTAATAATGCAATGTGTAATTTAATGTTATTGCCTTGATATTAAATGAGATGCAAGTTCATGTGTAAATGTAGTAACATAATTGTCATTTTAAGTAATTTAATGTTATTTATATGATATGATGATTATTATCATGAAATATTATGCTTTGTGGATTATTATTTAGTAACATGCAAATTATGTGAGCTACTTAATAAATATGAAATGCTACTAAGTATCGGTTCTGACATTCCGTGGAAGACGGCAAAGATGTGTGATTGAGGAAAATCTCGTTTGAACCTTGGGAA
Organism: Gossypium hirsutum; assembly: GCF_007990345.1. Lineage (NCBI taxonomy): Eukaryota > Viridiplantae > Streptophyta > Magnoliopsida > Malvales > Malvaceae > Gossypium > Gossypium hirsutum. Next base: position 59,367,506 of record NC_053431.1, read on the forward strand.
TAGATTAGGATACAAGTGACATGTCACTAGGATATTTGAGTTCCGAACTCGTTGAGTTGAGTCCGAGTTCGTGAGATGTAACTAGGCATCTGAACTCGTTGAGTTGAGTTCGAGTTTATTTATGGGTGGGTTACATGGTAGCTTGGCTACACATATATTCCGTAGGCTATTGAGTTTGTCTAGCTATGGGCATGGCACTTATGTGCATGCATTCCGTGTATCCGATTATATTCCGAGTGTTCAACGGGTAATTTAGCGAAGTATTCATTGATGATCCCAATGAGCCATTGGCAAGTATGTCTTTGAGTTATGTTACAAGTTGTACAGGTATGTGCACTAAACTTATGTGTGATGCCTTGACATGTGATGATCTATGATGTGTATAGTGTTTGGTGAATATTATGAAAATGACATGATTTGGAATAAGTCCTTTATACTTGATGACATTGAGATTATGGATTTATGCTTATGAAGCATAATAATGTGTTCTTACCATTATGAATGAAATGATATTGTATGGATTTTTGTGAATAATAGTAATGAATGAGTAAATTTAGCCTTGGCAGTTTTGGATTACTACAGTGGTGCAACTTTGGAAATTCACCATAAATTGTGGAAATTGAATTACGGGTTGAATAAAAAGGTTAAAGCCCAATGAGTCTAGTTTCACACAGAAGAAACAATATACGCAATCAAATTTTATATTATTAGATATTTAAATTGTTGTGAGATAGAGTTTGAATGAATTCGTAATCCCCTGTTTTGATATGAGAAAATCATTACAAATTGTATAAAAATAATTATGGGTTGTAATTTATATTATTAAAATCCTTAATGAGTCTATTCTCTAGAAAGATAGATGAGAGAATTATTCGAATTCTGTACTATGAGAAAAATATTTTTTAGTGAAGAGCGGTCAAAACTATTGGACAGCAAAATAGGGAAAACTTTAATGAATAAACTGTACGAATTCGCTAAACCAAAAATTCTGGAAATTTTATGGGAGAAAGGTATATGAGTCTAGTTTCAAGGAAAGTTAACAAAACTTAATTTGGAGTCTCGTAGCTCTAGATATAAATGAATTAGTAATTGTAACTCGGTAAAACAGCTTAACCTGAACAAGAGTAAATTGAACAATTATGATGTTTTACCTTAAAAAAAAACACACGTGGGTAATTGCTTATTAACTTCATATGGACTTACTAAGCGTAAAGCTTACCCCTTCTCTCTACTTCTTCAATTTTGGTAGGTCAGCTCGGGATTGGAGATCATCGGAGGCAAAATCACACTATCAAGCTATCATTTTTGGGAGAGAATTAATTTAAATATTAGAAATATCAAGTGAGTGGCATGTATAGGAAGTTGGTTTGTGATATGTATTATTATTATGACTTTGACCATACATATCGGTCTACATTGAATTATTGTATATGATCATGATATGTGGTCCTTATCCATTATGGTTTGTAAGTTTAATTAATCATGCCATGTCCTATGTTTTGATGTGATGATATAGTTAGCTTTGTTTGTTATTGCATGATTGTGGGTGTGTAAATGCTCATTTATGCCACGTTATATGTCTTTAAATATGAGTCTATGCATGTGTTCGAAAAAGTTTTGAATTAAATGAAATTTTATGACCCGGTTTTCGCCTATGTATATGGTTAAGTCTGGTAATGCCTCGTACCCTATTTCGGCCTTGGATACGAGTAAAGGGTGTTACATGTTTTCATTCGTCTTTGCGTGCAAAAATGTTGAAGACAATATATAAAGGGTATTAGTATAATTAATTGATTTTTATTAAACCAAATTGTTCAAAAATACAAGTATATAAAACGAATATGCTACATATAAGGCACCAGATCCAACATACGGGGACTTGGCTAGAGCAATGATCCGATATCTTTCTTATAATACAACTAGTGATTTTAGTCTTAACATTAGTCTAACTCTCACCAATTTAGTGACCTCACTGTTGTACAAAGGCTAGATCACTCTCCCACTAAGCTTTCTCCTCGAAAGATTAGTTTTGCAACTCAAGAGACTTTCTTGATTGCTTACGAAATTAAGGAACACATATTTTTTCCTAACTTGAACAAATTTGTGCTCTCTCAAATTCTAGGTCTCTCAGTTACAAATAACTTAATCACCTTTTTTTTAATATATAAAGTAAAGTTAAAAATCAGCATAGGATAACAATTTTATAAGAGTCTTGATGTAATCCAAAGTCATCAACTATAGGAAGTGACTTTATTTGTTCCTCAAGTAACCAAACTTAATCCGCAAGAAATCAATCTTCAAGTATTTAATTTTAATTCAATTAGTTTTCATGTTTTGGGATCTAACTCGTCGAAATATCTTCAAAACAGATAACCCAATACTTTTTGCTCTATAATTTGTCAAATTTAAGAATAGGCACGTTAGGTAAAATAGTGTCTGAAGTTGTGGCCACTGGTTCAACCACAAAAACTATCATAAAATTAATCTTGGCTTCAAATGTGTCAAAAAAAAAGGAGATTAAGTTTACGTTTTATAAATAAATTTTTTTATTGATTTTCAAGACTATATTAATTTATTACTTTTAAGTATTAAATTATTATATTAATTTATATTTTAGTTTTCTTCTAAATATTTCAAAATTAAAATTAAATAGTAAAATTCAATATAAAACCAGACTTTAGTGAAAAAACTCAATCAAAGAAAAGTGAAGTGGCAAAATTCAAGATAAAGTTATAATATAGTAGTAAGTTTATCTTTAACTTAAATGTACAATGACAAATATTAATAAAAATAGAAGTTTAGCGACAAATTTCAACTTTAACTAGTAACAAAATTACACACTAATTCAATTTATTTACTTAATTATTTATTGATCCGCTAAATAGTAAATGTATATGGTAATCTAATATTAATAAAATGGTAATTATTTAGTACGCATGTGAGAAAGTCTTTATTCCACAAGCGGTGTTGAGATATTGTCACATGTTTTATTTTTTTAGTTTTTAAATACAATTTAAGAACAAATGATAAAATCTAACCACACTTGTGGGGTTTAAACTTTTCAAGACCAGTATACCCAATATTTATCCTTAATAAAATGTCAAAAACTGATGGGATTAAATATAAACCCTTCTAATTTGAGTGCTTTATGTATATGCCCCTCACCTCTAACCGTCAGTAACCGTTTTTCCCGCCACCCCCCGTTCCCATCTCCATGGATTACAAATAAAATAGAAAAAATAGAAAAAAAAGGGAACGGGACTAAAAAAAATCATTATCATCTTTATTGCATTCTCCAGCTTTTGTTATATGCTACCATCATCCAGCGATCGTTAATCCCTTTGGCTGCCATTGAATATGGCGAAGGCGATGGTTTACACCTTTCTGGCCATTGCCTTCATTATCTTCTTTTTATCCCCAAGCAAACGGCATGATCATCACCGAATGTGCCTAAATCGTCGCCTTGCTCACAAAGTTTCATTCGATCCTTTGGTGTCGAGAATTGAGAGATCGACGGATGACAAAGGCTTGAGCAAAAACATTACTTATGTTCCTGAGGTTGATGATGCCCAAGAGTATTTCCAAGATGATGGAGTTTTAAACACCACACTAAGGCTGATGATTTTGTTCCCTTTGTTAGACAATGCACCAAAAGATGGTTATATCAGTGCCAAAGAGCTAGAGGCTTGGATTAGCCAACAGACCATTGATCGTTTGAGTTATGGAACATATAAAGCCATGTTTTGGCACGATAAAGATGGGAATGGGGCTATCAGCTTCAGCGAGTACCTTCCTCAATTTTCCCCCAAAGATATAGGTAAATTTAAGTCTTTTTGTCTAGTTTGGGTTACATAAAATGTTTGATCGTTTTCGGTGTCATCTTCCATTTACAAATTTGGGTGAATTTGAAATAGAAAAATATTCAATGGCACATGGTGACGCTGGATGGTGGATGGAGCAATTCAAGAACGCAGATGTTGATTCGAGTGGGAATCTTGACTTCAATGAATGCAAAGAGTAAATGCTTTTCTCAATGTTTGAACAACATTATTTAATTTGTAGTGAGGAACATATCTTTTATCGACCAATCACGCATGGTAAATGTCAAGCCAAATAGTCAATCTTAAAATATCAATCCGTAACTTTTTTTTTCCCAGTTTCTTACATCCAGAAGATAGTGACAATGAAGAAATTCAGAGATGGCTATTACGGGACAAGATGAAGTCTGTTTTTCTGGAATTTTCTCTATCACTTTCAGCTAGTTTTATTTGAGATCGACAGGACAATGTTTTATTTTAATTTCTTTTTCCTGATTGAATAGACGTATCGACGATGATCACGACGGAAAACTGAACTTCAGTGAATTTCTACTGCACGCATACAACATTTACAAAAGCTATGCAGATTTTGAAAATTCTCCTGCTCTTACACCTACTGCTGAACAAATGTTTGCACAGCTTGATACCGACAAAGACAAGTAATTTAATTTAAATAGCGGACCAAACGCAAACAGCAATTAAATTCGGAATGTGTTTTCAGTCAACCTGTAACACTTCTAACTATGCCTTTTGCAGAAAGCTTAGCGTGGAGGAATTAAGACCCATACTTCGCTATCTCCACCCTGGCGAGCTGTTTTACGCTAAGTATTTCACCCGTTATCTGATGCGTGAGGTGAAGTAAATGATGATGTTTTGAGTTTGATTATTGACAAGAAAAACAATAGAATATAAGTCCTTGGGTTATTAAAATTTTGTTTTAATTTATTTAAACTAAATCAGGCTGATGATAACAAAGATGGATATTTGACGCTTCAAGAGATGCTGAATCACGAAAGTATATTCTACAATTCACTCTATGAAGACGATGACGTCTATGACGATGACGACGATGATCATGACTACCATGATGATCTTTAGATTAACCTTAGATTTGTTATTAATTTCCAGCAATGTTTTTAATTTTTGTTAGCATCCAAATCCCACCCCTTTAACGGCATAATCAAAGTATTTTTCTAAAGAAAGTTTTCTCACTCCAAATACTGTTCTTTCCTCGTTTTCGGTGTTTAATTGATCTTATGATATATCCTTCGCCTAGGAAACATTCCAATCAAAAAGAAAGTTTACAGCGGATGAAAGCTGAACATCGAATATGAAATCAACACCCGCCACGATTTAAAATATTGCAAACCCAGTTTAAAAGGTTATAGACAATATTTTTAAAAATAGTGGTTAATTTTAATACAGTGTTTTATTTAAAGTTTTATTAAAATTATTTATTTTTATGCACTACCTAAATTCTTCATAACCTCTCAAATTTCAAATTAATTAAAGTAGTGTTTCATAAATTAAAAATTAAGTATTGAAAAATAATAAAAAATTTAGTATATGTATAAAAAAGTTCTAGTATATAATTTTTTAAGTGCTAAATTTATATTATAAAATTAAAAATTTTGTTAATAAAACTTAAATGTTGAATACAATTATTTCATTTGATAATAATAAATCTTAATTTATGAAAATGACTTATTTCATAATTTTAATATTATCATATATATATAATATAACAAGGTACATGTAATGAAGTTGTCACAAGTGGCGTTATTATTATTTTTATGTAATTTATATATTTTTAAAAGATAAGTTTTATAATTTTCTATTATCCATTAAATTAAAATGTTTATATTTAAAATAAATATTTAATTAGATAAGAACAACTTATTCATTAAATTTAACTTAAATAATTTTTTATTTAATTATATATTATCTATTATTAATTGTGACATGGGGACAACAGACCAAGATCAAAAGCATTTAAATTTTAGATTTAATCTAGGACTCTAGACCGAATTGAAGGAACTTGGCATGCAAGCAACTGAAAACACACAAGATGGATAAGTGAGAAAAGAAATAATTTGGCAGAATTTAATGTAAACAAATAGTGGAACAAAGAATGGATTAACTAAGATAATGATTTATTTTTTTAATTTGCAAGGATTGACATTTGGAAAAAAAACATTGGATTTATTATTCTAAGTGTAGTATTTTCCTCTATGTACACTTGTATTTTTTCTGAATAGATTGGTTTAATAAAATTATTCATGAATTTAATACTCTTTGTATATAGTTCTTAATGCTTTTTGCATGCAAAGAAAAATGGAAGCAAATATTAGTTCACTAGTTATCTAATGTTTAACAAATACTAAACAGTATTACGTGGTTGGATCATAATATGGAAAGACAACTTATATTAGTAGATGAACCTAAATATGTCTGTAATCTAATCCAATTGGGGAGATTCTTTGTCTTAAGCATCGGAGTGGATGACTCCTAGAAGATAGAGACATAGATGTGACTGACTGGATTGATAGTACATCAGACATGACCCAAGTAGAATAGATCTTAAATCCGTTTATGGATTTATTTACTTGTGACATACATTAATCTTGAGTGGATGATGGACTATGTATATTGTGACTCGTATACTTTGATATAAATAAAAGCCTGAGTTCGAATAGATAAGGAACCGAAAGTTGGTCTGTTGGGCATACAACTTCTGCGACATATATCATTATTCACAATAGTGGAATTCATATCCCAATACATGGGTAAGTGATATCTTCTCATTGGCATTTCATGATACATTAAAAGTAAATGTGTCCATGGGTCATTTATCTTTGTGATGAATGACTTAATTACTATTTGATAGTAATTGACTTTTGAAGGAAAATGTAATGGTTACCATGAGATAAAATAGGATTATATTGGGAGAGTAGATTTATCCCAAAGAGATTAAGAATATCCCATGAGGGTAACACACTTATGACAAGATCATAAAATAAGCATTGATCAAGTAGCTTTCGTAATGATATGTTATTAGGGAGAGCTCAGTCATGATACTATAATGGAATGACTTCATACCTAAATGAGTTTAGAATAAATAGCGAAATGCTAGAACTTAATTATAAATCATTTGAGCCCTGATTACATATGTCCAAATGGTCCCTCCACTAGCGTTGAAACAAAAAAAATGAATTGCATGTTGAATCAAATGAACATAAATGGATATAAATGATAAAGTTAGAAAAATGGGTTACATTTGAAAATGAATGTGGTTTCTCACTAAATATGGAAATGACCTAAGACTTAATTTCTTTTTTTTTTTGAATTATCTAATTGAAAAATTATTAAATTTAAATTAAATTAATAAATAATGTCTATTTTAAGAAATATAAAAATATCTACTAGGTTTGATTAAATTATAAAGTATCAGGTTAAAAGTCCGAGAAGCATGTATAATTGGACTTGATACAGGATAAGCCCAAAAACCTCATATGAAACATGAGAGGTGACAACCCTAGTAAAATAACTAGGGTTAGCCAACCCTCTCTCTCATAGTTCAACTAGGGGATTGTTTTTCTATTAAGTAGACATTAATTACATTTTACTAATTGAACTAGGGTTTCACTTTCTCTCCTTATAAATAGATAGAACTAGTAAGATTAAATACACAACTTTGAGTGTAACCTCCCTAACCCAGCCTAGATATTATGGCTAGATTAAGTAGGCTACATTAGCTACCGAAATGACTAAGTAAACCAATTAATCTCTTAAAGACTCTACTCTGACTAATTTTGGGATAAATCATTATTCTTTCTTCGAGTTAGATTAAAACCATATGTTTGTTAAGCTGGTTATACTTAGAATTCATTTTTTTATTGTCAATAGTGATATTTTAGAAAACCATTAGATTGTTGCCATTTTATTATTATGCAAAATTTAAGAAAAACTTATTGAGTTGAAATTTTGTGTTAAAAAAACTGAATCTGTGTAATACAACAAAAATTGATGAACAATGTCAGTTTTTCTTAAGCCAAATATCATGCAAATACCGATTATTAAGATTTAATGATCCATGCATAAACCAAAATCCCCAACATAAAAAATATACAAGCTACAGACCAAATACATTAAAAGTTACATAAACAAACCAACAGAAAACTTACTTAAAGTACTTTATTTGAAAATATTCTGATGTCCGAGGTGATGCTCTATATATCGAATCTGGACCTAGTTATGAGAGTTATTTGAAAAGTTGAACACTATGGGGGAGTGAGCTTAACAAAGCTCAGTGTGAATAAACAATAAACAGTCGTACAACCAATTATAATAAATAACAATCATCAACATCATTTCCTTAACAAACATGGAAAAACCAATCAGTATATGAGCATGTCATGTGCATGATGCCATTCAAAAAGGTTCCTACCCATCCATCTACTACACACCACGAGTTCCCTAGAACTCGTTTGCCAAACACCAAACAATATTAGCTGAAGCTACATATGGATAAACCGCCAATAGAGTAGTATCGATAAAGTTCCAATAAAAATGCAGACAAGCTACCAATATTGTGGAAAAGCCACCAGTAATGGTAAATGTAGTTAAATTGCCAATAGTGTCGACAAGCCACCAATAGTGCAGATAAGATGCCAATAATGAGATAAAATTGTCAATCTCATCGGTACTCTCAGTAGTCCACTGACAACAATATTGTGGACTTTAACTGTAACATCCCAAATCTGACTTAGAAATTTTAGCTTGAATTTGGTGAGCTACATTAGCCACCGAAGTTGTAATAGCCTGTTTTCAGTGAAATCGGAATAGCGGTTTCGGGACCACAAATCCAAGTTAGAAAGAAAATTTATTTTAAATTTATTGCATGGTCTGCATAATGATAGGAAAGACATGAAAATTTCGATAAGAAAGTTTTACCGATTTTATGTTTAATTATAGAAAGGACCAAATTGCATAAAATGCAAAAGTTGAATTCTAATAGCTAGAAGAATCAAATAGCTATAGGATTCAAAACTGGAGGTCCTTATATGAAAATTAGACCATTAAGAGAAGTTAGTGGATATTTTTGATGATTCATCCATGAAAAATTAGAAAAACAAAAGGACTAAATTGGAAATTCAAATAAATAAAAGATGATAAATAAAATAAATATATAATATCATCATTTTATATCATCTTCTTCCCCAAATTTTATGGAAACCTTAGGAAAGAGAAGGAACATCAAGCAAGCCTAATTAGGTAAGTAATCATGTTCCATTTTTAGTAATTTTTATATTTTTGAGATCGGAATAACCTAATCTAGCTATTTTGGGGATCAATTTGTAAAGTTATCAAAGTATTAAAATTTTTTCATGGAAGAATAAGCTAAGATTTTGAAATTTATGGTAGAAAATGAAAGGTTGTTGATAGATAAACAACTTTTGTAAAGTGAATTTTCATGAAATTGTGTTTAGGGACTAAATTGGAAAGATGAAAAATTCATGGAAAATTTTTGATTTTTTATAAAATATATGTGCTATAAATGTTATATGTAAAAATCGGTTAGGCTTGGAATAAGGATTAAATTGCACAAATTTCATTTTTCGAATCTAGGGATGAAATTGTCATTTATGAAAAGTATAGGGGCAAAATAGTAATTTTTCCTAGGGTGTGAATTGAATTAAATTGAGTATGAAATGGATTAAATTGATGTAAAATTCATTTATACAGATTCGGATAGACCTAGTACGGAGTTGGATCGAGGAAAACAAAAAGTATCAGATTAGCAGATCCTCATATACGAATGCTTGTCAAGGTAAGTTTGTGTAACTAGATTATGTATATTAATATGTTTGGAATTGAATGTTGAATATGTGTGAATTGTATAAATTTTTAATGTATAAAATTAATTACATGCCTGATATCGCTCGATAAGTATAAGTCCCGTTTGAATAGATGGAATTCGATGGATATAGGATTTCCTGATTGGTTGTGGTCTTGCATATGTTGCAGACACACAATAACTTGAAATAGCATCCCATTATAAGCCCTTTTTAGCTTTCTGTTATATGGTTCCTATGAGGATCCTGATTGGTAGTGATCCTGCATGTGTTGCGGACTACTACAACTCTTTGTGATCATCCTGCTATATGATCAGTTGTGATCCAGCATATATTGCATACACTAATTTAGCACTTTATGAGCGTCCTGATATAGGCTCTTCTTGAGCTTCCTGATATGGATCGTTTGAACATCCTATTATATGGCTATCCGGAGCTCTCTGGTAATAGCTCTTCAGAGTTACCTGTTAAGCTCAATGAGCTTCCTTTTCTAAACTCTTATGAGTTTCCTGTTATAGCCCTGATAAGCTTCCTGTTACATGGATCACATCCGCATCCTGTTCTATGGCTTGAGAGAGTGCTTCCTGATTATGTGTCCTATTTGGGTACCCTTGTATATGAGTTGATGGTCTACAGTGTTGTACACTTCAAGTGTACTACATGCGTATCCATCGATATTTTAAATAAATTCAACAGGCAAAGTTCTGTCATGGCTAATCTAAACTTGAGATGATTTATGTAACAACCCGATTTTAGCTTAAATCGGAACAGTGGTTTTGGAACCACAAATCCGTGGTCTTAAAGTTATATTAATGTTATTTTTGGTGTTTACAATATTTGATTTTATATGTGTGAAAATTTCATGAGCTAAATTTAGCATTTGAATGCTTAATTTGAGAAAAGGACTTAATCCCGTAAAATGCAAAAGTAGCATGCTATACGTTAAAAGTGTTTATTTGATATGGTTTATTAAATGTGAGGTCCTTATGATGTTATTAGACCATAACTAAGGTAAATAGACAATTATGACCATGGTTTAAGTGATTTTGAAGTTAAATTTTAAAGGTTAAATATGTAATTAAGTAAGTTAACATAAAATAAGTAAAATCAAAAATCAAAAATCAAAAATCATGTTTTATTATCATCTTTTAACCGAAAATAAAAGGGAGAAGAAAATATTTAGGGTTTATGAAATTTGGCACCTTTGAAGCTTGATTAAGGTATGTTATTTGCTCTATTTTTGATGATTTCTACGTTTTTGTGTTTGTTGCTTTGTGTTCTAGCTAGCCCGTGCTTTAATTTTCAAATTTGTTAATGATTTTTTCAAGTGCCATTGATGATTTCTTGAGTTCTTGAATGTTTGATGATGGAAAATGAGTATTTGTTGATAGATTATCATGTTTTGTAAAGTGATATTTAGCGAAATTGCATAAAAGGGGTTAATTTGTGAAAAGGTGAAAATGTGGGGTTGAATGTGTTAATAAATGATAAATATGGGCTATTATGGAGCCTATAGATATTTGGCTAGCTTGGGTTTAGTTGAAACTATCGTAAATTGTGTTTTTTATGAAATAGGGACTAAATTGAGAAAATGTGAAATTATAGGGGTTAATGTGTAAAATATCCCAACTTGTGTGCTTTGGATGAAATTGAAATAATTGAGGAATAATAAAAGTTAATTTTGAATTTATATAGATCAAGAACGAAAAAAATCAGATTTAAATCGAGAGAAATCGAAAGTTGACTAATAGTTGATTCCGCTCGTTTATTCCGACAATGAGGTAAGTTCATATGCAAATAAATGTCCTTAAATTGAATTATACATGTTTAATTGTCATTGAATTGTTATAAATGTTGAATGAGCAAATACGAGCAAGAGTCGACAGAGTTACGACATCTGAAGGTCTCGTACGAGCCTTAGGAATAATATAGGATACAAATGTCATGACATTAGGTTACTAAGATGGGATTACATGTAAGACCATGTCTGGGACATTGGCATTGTATTGAGATTATGTGTAAGACCATGTCTGAGACATTGGCATCGTTAATCAATTTCGTGTAAAACCCTGTCTGGGACAGTGGCATCGATATGTGATAACATGTAAGACCATATCTAGGATATGGCATTGTATGAGCTTATGTGATTTTCGAGTATACTTAATGATTCCAAATGGTTCAACGGGCAAAGTCAAGTTGAGAAAGAATATGTGAATGAGGTAAGTGACTCAGGTACGTATGAAATTCATACGAGTATTGAAAAGGGGAAATATTTGATGAACTTGATTAAGACATTGAATATATGTTCAATGGAAAGGTTTGTGAATTTGAATGATATTAGCTATGTTAAACATATTTGAATTGAAATGCAAATGTTCATGTGATAGCTTTATTTAAACATGGCTTACTAAGCTTATAAAGCTTACTTTGTGTGTTATTTTCATGTTTTATAAGTCATCGAAGCTAACTCGGACTCGGGGATCGTCGGGAAACATCTGTACACTATTGATCATCTTGTTGGTACTTTTGAAGCTTTGTATATATGGTATATGGCATGTATAGGCTAACGTCATTTTGTTATATTTTAGTATGATTTATAGATGATGAATTGGTATGTTTGAGAAGTATGAATTGGTTGATAGAAAGGTGAGAAAATTCATATAAGAAATATGTAAGTTGTGATGATTGTGGCTTAGTAATTTGATATGTTTTGAATAAGGATTTGAGTATTTGAAATGGTTGTGGATAGATGGCATGATATGTGAATGGAATAACATGTTTTGGTTGTATTGAAATGGTATCATATGGGTTGTTTTGTGTACATGAGATTAGGGTGGAAAATTGGCATTTCAAATGGCCTATTTTTGTCGATACGGGCGTGTGTCTCAGCCGTGTGCGACACACGGTCATGTTACAGGGTCATGTGTCCCCTGGGGTACCCTTTGAATTAAAGTCAGTATACCCTACATTTTTGACATGGCCTAGACACACGAGAGTGTCTACTGGCCGTTTGTGGCACACGAGCTGGCACATAGGCGTGTGGTCGGCCGTGTGACCGAAGTCAGTAACCCCCTTTATATTTCACACGGCTTGGCACACGGGTATGTCCTCGGCCATGTGGTACAAGTCAGTATGTATGCCCTGTTTTCACATGGTTTGTGACATAGGAATATCTGCTGGCTGTGTGAGGCACACAGCTTGTTCACACGGGCGTGTGGCCCCTAAATGTTAAAAAATTTTCTAAGATTTCCACAGTTTACAAATGTTATCGGTTTAGTCCCGAACCACTTCTAAACATGATTTTAGGTCTCGTAGGACCTTACATGGGACAATGTGTTTGATACGAATGGATTTTGATTATGATTGCATATATCTATGTGAATGAAGTGTGTTATCTAGTAATGCCTCTAACCCTATTCCGACGTCGAATATGGGTTAGGGTGTTACATTTAATTGGTATCAGAGCTACAGTTTAGTCAATTCTAGGACTAATATAGCATGTGAGAGTCTAGCTATACCTGCCATATATATAAATTACGATAGTGTGATGATTCCTGATAGTTAAAATGTGTTTTTCGTATAGCAAATGGATCCCGATCGAGCAATAGCTGACGATATAGAAGTAATGCACCCGCTCCCGCTCAGGGGGCAGCGTCGGCCGATTCTAGGCCTATTTCTAGTAGCCAAGGGGGAGAGGCTAAGCAAGCCTTCTTTTAAATGATGTGTGAGTGGTTCATGGAGTTTATTCGAATGAATCCGGCTGCTCAACAACCTCCACCCCCACCTATTCCTCAACAAGTCCTAGTTGTGCTGCAAGTGTTAGATCTGATTAGATTGAGTAAGCCGCCAGTGGATAAGATACGTAAACACGGGGTCGAACAATTTCGAGCTACAGTTGATGATGATGCTGAGAGGGATGAGTTCTGGCTTGAGAACACAATCAGAGTAGTCAAGGAATTTTCCTGTACTTCGGAAGAATGTATCAAATGCATAGTATCTTTACTTAGAGATAATGCATATCATTAGTGGAAAATGTTGACATCAGTAGTTCCTAGAGAACGGGTTACCTGGGAATTCTTTCAGATCGAGTTCCAAAAATAGTACATAAGTCAAAGATTTCTCGATCAGAAACATAAAGAGTTTTTAGAGCTGAAACAGGGCCGAATGACTGTCACTAAGTACGAAAGAGAATTCATACGATTAAGCAAGTATGCCCGAGAGTATGTATCTACTGAGGAAATCATGTGCAAATGATTTGTTAATGGGATGAATGAAGATATAAAATTGTTAGTCGAGATACTTGAATTGAAGGAATTTGTCGTACTGGTTGAGAGGGCTTGTAAAGTCGAGGATCTCAGCAAAGAAAAGAGAAAAGTTGATTTTGAAGTAAGATATTCGAGAAAGAGATCAACCAGTAAATCTTATCAGTTTACATCGAAGAAATTCCGAGACTCGTTTAATTGTTCCAATGCAACTATGGGACATTCAAACAAAGATCGAGTGAGACAATAGTCGAGCTTCAAAGCTCCAACTAGTTCGATAGCTAGTGTTGGGAGTGCGAGACCAACCTGTAACACCACTTACCCGTACATGAGATCGGGACAAGTACGAGGCGTTACCAGACATATACTTGGACACTTTCGGAAATTACATGTTAAAAAATTTCATTCTAAATTCATATTGACTAAACAACATCATAGTGACCCAATTATGGACCTACTAGATCCAAAACATACATTAAAAGAGATCCGGGACTAAACCAAGACCTATAGAAAATTTTAGAAAAATTACTAGGGTTATGCCTCACATGCCCGTGTGGAGGTAAAGAACACGTCCGTGTGCTTAGGGACACACCTATGCCCCTCACCTGTGTTGAATTATTTGGATTTATTTTTAAATTCGAACCTACAGGGGCTTTTACTCGGCCAAGCACACACCCGTGTTCTTGGCCCGTGTCCCTCACACGGCCTAGACACGCCCATGTCATCGCCTGTATCCAAAAACAAGGACATTCTATTTATGACGTCATCATTCATTTTCAGGCACATGGCCAAGGCAGACGCCCGTGTGCTACACTGTGCCTTCCACACAGTTGAGACACACAGCCATGTCTCTACCCATGTGTTTACTACCATGAAAACTGACCTAAATATTTTAAGTGTAGGGGACACACGACCAGGCAACATGCCCATGGGGCTGACCGTGTGTCACACACGGCCTAGACACATGCCCATGTGTCAACCTGTGTGGACCTTTTTAGGGCTATTTTCCAAGCCTTTGGTCACCCTCTTTTCTCCATACACAGTTAGAGACTTCAATGGAATTTTACATGGGCTAATTATACTCTCAAACAACCTTGACATAACTCATTGCATGTTAACCTCATCTCTTTGGTTTAGTATATGCTAAATTATCCTTTTTGTATTAGGGATTACCATAGCACATTTTGCATTTTTCACTTAGGCTTTATTATAACCATATACCATTATATGCTATGTCCACTCTCAAATTATTAGGTCCCATTTCAATCATCCATTCATGATAAGCCTCATTATCATATCTCATGAAATATTTAAATATAGACATGCATCATTAGTAGGTTTACAACCTACATCAATATGAGCCATATCTCATGGCCATATACAAAAGAATAAGCATACCATTTAGGCCATTACATTGGCTAGCCAAATGACCCATATAAAAAAATAACCAAAAATCCTATACATGCCATTAAACAAAATGGAAGTATCTATATACCAAAGCAGGACAAGTCGATAGTGTGTTGATTCTCCAACCGCCTTCCAATCTTCACGAGTCCACGAGCTCTGTAAGACAGGGAAAATAGAAGGGGTAAGCATTTATATGCTTAGTAAGTCTGGATAACTGGAAAGTAAACTTACTCGTTAATTAGGATACAACCATATTTAGGCAATAATTCCAACAAGCATGAAATAGTTTCCCTATCACATACACTCAATCATCAAGTTAGTCTCATAACAATACATCGTGTCATTAGTCTTAGATGACTCATCAATTCAATATCTCCATTTCTATTTCTCATGTTAATCCCATTGAATTCCTCAGAAATCTCAATGGATAGCCCAATTACCGTCAAGTCATACAAGTGATCATCTCAAGTACGCACTCCCGGGAACCTTATATCTTACGGCGAGATTACCAGTCCAGGCTAAATACCTCTTAACAACAATTACTCTCATAAGCTCGGATTTGAATTGCCAGTCCAGGCTAAATTTAGTCCTCAATCGGATTACCCGTCCGGCTAAATCCTTAATGCACTCATATTCTTCGGGAGGCTCAATCACTCAAGGAACACCCGTTCGGGTAAGATCCTTTCTATTTTGAGATCATCAGATTACCCGTCTGGGCTAAATCATTTTCTACAACACATGCAGGATCTCATGTCATGTAAGCCATAATTTATCCATCGGATCTCCCTTTCTATTTCAACCGGGACATTTATCGTCTTTCATTTACACAAGCATATTTCATGAATTATCATGCCATGAATATCTAAATTTTCATACATTCAATAACATGATTGTTTAAGTATATTAAGAGTTTACTTCGGGTTATATGAACTTACCTGGTAATTGCTTTAGTTTCATATTTCGGTTATTTCGAAACCTTTCGTTTTCCACGGTCGACCTCTGGAATTGGTTCCTCTAGGTCTATATTAATAAAATTTGACTATTAATACATCACATTTTTCATTTTAGAATTCAAAACTCACCCTCGGGCAAAATGACTAATTTGCCCCTAACTTTTCACACTTTTACAATTTAGTCCTAAGGCTCGTATAATGAAATGCATGAAATTTCTAAGTTACCCAAGCCTAGCTGAATGTATTACAAGCTCATACTAGCCCAAATTTTCTTCTATTTTACATTTTTACCCCACATTTTATACCTTTTTTTTCATTTAGGTCCCTTTTTGGTGTTTTTATGAAAAATCACCTAGCAAAAGATGTTTATCCAACATCTAACTTTCATAACCCTCCATAAATCATTAAAGAGCAACCATCTATGCATGGGTCAAATTTCTAATGTGAATCCTATCTTGAAATTTGGGTAGAAATGAATAGAGCATGTTGTGAGGGTTTCAAAAATACAAAGAACATTAAAAACGGAGCTAGGGAACACTTACTATTGAGCTTGAAATGTTGGAAAACCCTAGCTGTGGAGATCCCTTCGACAGCATGGAGAAGAAAATGAGTGAATTTTTGCTTGATTTTCCCATTTTATTTCATTAATTAACGAAATTACCAAAATGCCCTTCCTTACTAAACTTTCCAAATTTTCCATGCATGCCTATTTTTGTCCAAAAACTTAAAAAAAGGGAAAATTACTCTTTAAAGACCTCTAATTAATATTACAAAGAAATTTCATACAAATTGCTTCTAGAATCCATGTTTTGCAATTTATTCAATTTGGTACTTAATTTCCAATTGGACACCGTACACGTAGAATTTCTTCATGAAACTTTAACAAATGCTTATTTTCATATCCTAGACCTCATAATGATCATAAAATAATTATTTTAATGTCAAATTTGTGATCCCAAAACCACTATTCCAACTAGGCCCTAATTCGGGATGTTACATTTCTCCCCCCTTAGGGACTTTCATTCTCGAAAGTCTTACCAGTGAACAAGTTCAGATATTGAATTCTTATGGTTTCTTCAGGTTCCCATGTAGCCTCTTCCACTCCGTGTCAATGCCATAAAACTTTCACCAAGTCTATATTTTTGTTTCTCAACTGTTTGACTTCTCGAGCCAAAATTTTAACAGGTTCTTCACCATAGGTCATATCAGTTTAATCTCAATTTTCGTGGGTGAAATCATATGGGAGGGGTCTGATCGATATCGACACAACATGGATACATGGAATACATCATGAATCTTTTCCAATTCGGGTGGCAGTGGTAAACGGTAGGCTAATGGTCCAAGTCTTTCATTGATCTCATATGGTCCAATAGATCGCGAACTCAGTTTGCCTTTTCGACCAAATCTCACCTTTTTCCATGGAGATACTTTCAAGAACACTTTGTCTCCAACTTGAAATTCAATCCATTTTCTTTTCAAATCAGCATATGCCTTTTGCCTATCCGATGCCGCTTTCAAATAATCACGTATCACTTTAACCTTTTTTCAGTTTCCTTGATCAAATCAACTCCATGAATCTGGTGTTCTTTGATTTCTGTCCAGTACAATGGTGTCCAGCACTTCCGGCCATACAATGCCTCATAAGTTACCATTTTTAAACTCGTCTAGAAATTATTGTCGTAGGAAAATTCCATCAATGGTAAATATTTTGCCCAACTGCCTTGAAGTTCAAGGATACTAGACCTTAACATGTCCTCGAGAATTTGAATCATTCGTTCAAACTGACCATCTATTTGTGGGTGGAATGCCGTACTGAAACTCAACTTTGTACCCAAAGCTTCTTGCAACTTCTTCAAAAATCTTGAAGTGAATCTTGGATCCTTATCTGAAATGATCGACAACAGTAGCCCATGTAGTCTCACAATCTCAGATATGTACAAGTCGGCCAATCTATCAAGAGAGAAATCTGTCCGTACAGGAATAAAATGAGCCAACTTTGTTAGTCTATCAACTATAACCCAAATGACATCTTTCTTCTTCGGTGTTAATGACAATCCTATCACAAAATCCATAGTAACCCTGTCCCATTTCCATTTAGGAATCATCACAGGCTGTCATAAACCTGAAGGTACTTAGTGTTCAGCCTTGACTTGTTGACATATCAAGCATTTCGATACAAACTCGGAGATGTCTCTTTTCATGCCATTCCACCAATACATTTTTTTCAAATTATTGTACATCTTGGTACTTCCCAGATGAATAGATAAACAGCTATCATGTTCCTCTTGCAAAATTTTCTGAATCAGCTCGTTGTCTTTCAGTACACAGACCCTATCTCTGAACACCAAGCAACTGTCAGAACTAATCCAAAAATCTGATTCAGTGCCTGACTTGCATTGAGCTCTCTTGGCTTGAAAGTCACTATCATTGATCTGAGCATTGAAAATTTCTTGTAGAAACATTGGTCTGGCTCTTAACTCTACCAAAATTGAACTATCATCAAACAAGGCCAACTGTGTGTTCAAGGCTCTCAAGGCAAACAAGGATTTTCTGTTTAGTGCATTTGCGACCACATTTTCCTTTCCCGGGTGGTAGTCAATGATCAGTTCATAATCTTTAATCAACTCTAACCATCTCTGTTGCCTCAGATTCAATTCTTTTTGAGTCATCAAATATTTCAAACTCTTGTGATCCGTGAATATACGACAAGTTTTGCCATACAAATGGTGCCTCCAAATCTTTAAGGCAAATATAATGGCAGCTAGCTCCAAGTCATGTTTTGGATAATTTTTCTCGTACGGCTTTAGTTGCCTTGAAGCATATGCTATTACTTTTTCCTCTTGCATAAGCATGCAACCCAGTCCATTTAAGGATGCGTCACTAAAAACCAGAACTTCCTTTCATGGCTCGGATTGCACTAAAATTGGATCTTCGGTTAGCAACGTTTTCAATTTCTCGAAACTCTGTTGACACTTCTCTGATCATTCAAACTTAACATCTTTTTGCAGCAACCTCATCAAAGGAGTTGCAATCATCGAAAACCCTTTAACGAAGCGTCGTTAGTAACCAGCTAAGCCCAAAAAGCTTCTAACCTCAGTTACATTCTTCGGTGTCTTTCACTCAACAATAGCAGATATCTTATTTGGATCAACTCGGATGCCATCACCTGACGTAATGTGACCGAGGAATCCAACTTCTCGGAGCCAAAACTCACTCTTGCTAAATTTAGCATATAATTGTTTGTCCCGTAAGATCTATAAAACCGTTCTCAAATGTTCCGCATGTGTAGCCTCGTCCTTGGAATAAATCAGGATATCATTAATAAACACAACAACAAACTTGTCTAAGTATTATCGAAAAACATGATTCATTAAGTCCATAAGTGCGGCTGGGGTGTTCGTCAGACCAAAAGGCATGACCAGAAACTCGAAATGACTATACCTTATCCTGAAAGTGGTCTTAGGTACGTCCGACTCTTTAACTTGCAACTGGTAGTAGTTGGATCTCAAGTCTATCTTAGAAACCATAGTGGCTCCCTTCAATTGATCAAATAGGTCATCAATCCTCAGCAACAGATACTTGTTCTTAATAGTTACCTTGTTGAGTTGTCGGTAGTCTATACATAGCCTCAAAAACCATCTTTCTTCTTTACAAATAACACTGAAGCACCCCAAGGTGAAATACTCGGTCTTGTAAAACCTTTATCCGTTAGTTCTTGCAACTGTACTTTTAACTCTTTCAGCTCGGTTGGTGCCATCCTATACGGAGCAATAGAAATAGGAGCTGTCCCAGGTACCAGCTCAATACCAAACTCTACTTCTCTAACGAGAGGTAATTTGGGTAGCTCCTCCGGAAACACATCCGGATACTCGCATACTATCGATATCGATTCCAATTTCAACTCAGATTCTTTAGTATTCAACACAAAAGCAAGGTAGGCTTTATATCCTTTTCTCATATACCTTTGAGCCATCATTGAGGTAATCACAACTGATGGAGTATCCAGCTCACTTGAATCAATCTGGAGAATCTCACCATCTGAGAATTTCAATTCAATATACTTGCTACCACAATTTATAATTACATCATGCACAACTAACCAATCTCTGCCAAGTATTACATCAAACTCATCGAATGGAAATAACATAAGGTTAGCTGGAAAATAATGACCTAGAATTGTCAAAGGACGATTCTTATAGACTTTATCGACTAGGACTGACTTGCCTAGAGGTTTTGACACCTTAATCACAAATTCTGTAGGTTCTATAGGCATATTCACACTAGACACCAATGTCATGAAAATGTACAAATGGGTTGAACCTGGGTCAATTAAGGCAATGAAATGAGTATTATAAATAGAAAATGTAACCGTGATGACATCAGAAGCAGAGGCTTCCTCTCGAGCACATATTGCATAAGTTCTTGCCGGGGCTTGAGCGTCTAATTTTCTAGTAGCATCCTCGGAAACAGTTCGACTGCCACTTGCACTTCCAGGATATCTCAGTGGTCTACCTCGAGCAATAGGGGCAGTCAGCTGCAGAGCTAATTCAACCTCTTTATTAGCTCACTCCGGGCAGTCTCTGAGAAAATGGTCAAGAGACCCACATCTGAAACATGCACCACTCTTCATTCGGCACTCCTCGAAGTGAAATTTGTTACAGCTTTTACACTTTAGCTTTTGATCATCTACGCTTCCCATACTAGTTACCATATGGGAAGAAGACTTCGGGCTATGTCACTTGGAGCTTCTTGCTCTACGCAAATATCCTACTGATGAAGTGGAACGTTCTTGGTGACTTCTCAATTTCTTTGTGAAGAAGGACTGTGCTCTGCTGCTAGACCTTTTACTCGAAACTCTAGCTTTCTCTTAGGTTTCTTTCTTTTATTATTTAGCTCTTCGGCCTTCTTGGCCCGATCAGCTAATGCGGAAAATTCTCGTATTTCAAGGATCCTGATCAACAATTTAATTTCCTCCTTTAAGCCTTCCTCGAAGCGCTTACACATTTCTGTCTCTGATTGGACCCACTCCGCTGTATACTGTCTTAACCTTATGATTTCCCTTTCATACTCTGACACAGTCTTATTTCCTTGTTTTAGTTCCAGGAACTCCTTTCTTTTCGAGTCCAAAAACCTTTGACTGATGTATCTCTTTTTTTAATCAGCTTGGAAGAACTCCCATGTAATGTCTTCCTTCGGTACAACTGAGGATACCGACTTCCACCAATGATATGTTGTATCTTTGAGAAGAGATACATCACACTTCAAGCATTCCTCAGGTATACATGACAATCTATCCAAAACTCGTACAGTATTCTCGAGCCAGAACTCAGCTCGTTCAGCATCATCATGAACCTTAGTTCTAAACTCTTCAGCCCAATATTATATAAGTTTGACCACTAGGGATTTACCAATTCTCGTGGGTGTCATACCCTGTGGCACTTCTCTCTCAGGTCGAGCAAGGGGCAGAGGAGGTCGTGGTATATTGGGACAGTTTCTCAAATAATCCTCAAACCATTCATCCAACATCTCGAAGAAGGCAGCTTTTTCCTCTTTCTGGCTATCAAACATTAGCCTTCTGCTGCTGCTAGAAACATCTCATTGTATGGAAGCTGGAGCATAGCTCTCGGCTCCCTCGGACTCATCTTGGGCTTGATTGGAAGACATTTACTATATTCAAATACAATTAAAAATGGTTAGGAGATGTCACACTATCATAACTTGTATAATGGTATGTACAACTATACTTAATACATGCTACGTTAGTTCGAGAATCGACTAAACCGTAGCTCTGATACCACTAAATGTAACACCCCTTACCCGTACCTAAGTCCAGGACAAGTACGAGGCTTTACCAGGCATATACTTGGACACTTTTGAAAATTACAGGTTACAAAATTTCATTCTAATTTAATCCCAATTATGGACCTACAAGGTCCAAAACATACATTAAAAGCAATCTAGGACTAAACCGATAACTATAGAAAATTTTAGAAAAATTACTAGGTTATGCCTCACACGCCCGTGTGGAGGTAAAGCACACGTCCATATGCTTAGGGACACGCCTGTGTCCATCACCCGTGTTGAATTGTTTGGATTTATTTTTCAATTCAAACCTACAGGGGCTTTCACACAGCCAAGCACATGCCCGTGTTCTTGGCTCGTGTCCCTCACATAGACTAGACATGCCCGTGTCATCACCCGTGTCTAAAAACCTGAACATTCTGTTTAGGATGTCATCATTCATTTTGAGGCACACAGCCAATCCACACACCCATGTGCTAGGCCGTGCCCTCTACACGGTTGAGACACACGGCCGTGTCTCTACCCATGTGTTTACTACCATGAAAACTGACCTAAAAATTTAGGTACAGGGGACACACAGCGAGGCAACACGCTCATGGGGCTAACTGTGTGTCACACACAGCCTAGACACATGCCCGTGTGTCTACCCATGTGGACCTTTTTAGGGCTATTTTCCAAGCCTTTGGTCACCCTCTCCTCCATACACATTTAGAGACTTCAATGGAATTTTACATGGCCTAATTATACACTCAAACAACCTTGACATAACTCATTGCATGTTAACCTTATCTCATCAGTTTAGTACATGCTAAATTATCGTTTTTGCATTAGGGATTAACATAACACATTTTACATTTTTCAGTTAGGCCATATTATAACCATATACCATTATATGCTATGTCCACTCTCAAATTATTAGGTCCCATTTCAATCATCCATTCATGATAAGCCTAATCATCATAACTCATGAAATATTTAAATATAGACATGCATCATTAGTAGATTTACAACCTACATCAATATGAGCCATATCTCATGGCCATATACAAAAGAATAAGCATACCATTTAGGCCATTACATTGGCTAGAAAAATGGCACATATAACAAAATAACCAAAAATCCTATACATGCCATTAAACAAAATGGAGGTATCTATACACTAAAGCTAGACAAGTCGATAGTGTGTTGATTCTCCAACCATCTTCCAATCTTCACGAGTCTACGAGCTCTGTAAGACAGGGAAAAGAAAAGGGGGTAAGCATTTATATGCTTAGTAAGTTCGGATAATTGGAAAGTAAACTTACCCGTTAATTAGCATACAACCATATTTAGGCAATAATTCCAACAAGCATGAAATAGTTTCCCTATCACATAAACTCAATCATCAAGTTAGTCTCATAACAGTACATCATGTCATTAGTCTTAGATGAGCTCATCAATTCAATATTTCCATTTCTATTTCTCATGTTAATCCCGTTGAATTCCTTAGAAATCTAAATGGATAGCCCAATTACCGTCAAGTCATACAGGTGATCATCCCAAGTACGCACTCCCGTGAACCTTATATCTTACGGCGGGATTACCAGTCCAGGCTAATCCCCCATAGTAGTAACTCATAGAGCAATGTCAGGATTACCATTCTAGGCTAAATCCCTCTTAACGACAATTGCTCTCATAAGCTCAGATCTATATTGCCAGTCCAGGCTAAATTCAGTCCTCAATCGAATTATCCATTCGGGATAAATCCTTAATGCACCCATATTCTTCAAGAGGCTCGATCACTTAAGGAACACATGTCTGGGCTAAATTTTTGCTACACCACATGTAGGATCTCATGTCATGTAAGCCATAATTTATCCATCGGATCTCCCTTTCTATTTCAACCAAGACATTTATCGTCTTTCATTTACACAAGCACATTTCATGAATTATCATGCCATGAATATCTAAATTTTCATACATTCAAGAACATGCATGTTTAAGTATATTAAGATTTTACTGCGAGTTATACGAACTTACCTTGTAATTGCTTCGGTTTCATATTTCAGTTATTCTGAAACCTTTCGTTTTCTACTGTCGACCTATAGAATATGTTCCTCAGGGTCTATATCAACAACATTCAACTATTAATACATCACATTTATCATTTTGGGATTTAAAACTCACCCCCGAGAAAAATGACTAATTTTCCCCTAACTTTTCACACTTTTACGATTTAGTCCTAAGGCTCGTATAATGAAATGCATGAAATTTCTAAGTTACCCAAGCCTAGCCGAATGTATTATAAGCTCATACTAGCCCACATTTTCCTCTATTTAACATTTCTACCCCACATTCTATACCTTTATTCATTTAGGTCCCTTTTTGGTGTTTTCATGAAAAATCACCTAGCAAAAGATGTTTATCCAACATCTAACTTTCATAACCCTCTATAAATCATCAAAGAGCAACCATCTCATGGATGGGTCAAATTTCTAACATGAACCCTAGCTTGAAATTTGGATAGAAATGGATAGAGCTTGTTACGAAGGTTTCAAAAATACGAAGAACATTAAAAAGGGGGCTAGGGAACACTTATTATTGAGCTTGAAATGTTGGAAAACCCTAGCTATGGAGACCCCTTCAAATTTGGTAGCATGGAGAAGAAAATGAGTGAATTTTTGCTTGATTTTCCCTTTTTATTTCATTAATTAGCTGAATGACCAAAATGCCCTTCCTTACTAAACTTTCCAAATTTTCCATGCATGCCCATTTTTGTCCAGAAACTTAGAAATTGAGAAAATTATTCTTTAAGGACCTTTAATTAATATTCCAAAGCAATTTCATACAAATTGCTTCTAGAATCCAAGTTTTGCAATTTATTCAATTTGGTTCTTAATTTCCAAATGGACACCTTACACATAGAATTTCTTCATGAAACTTTAACACATGCTTATTTTCATATCCTAAACCTCATAATGATTATAAAATAATTATTTTATCTTCATATTTGTGGTCTCGAAACCACTATTTTGACTTGGCCCTAATTCGGGATGTTACATAATCGACCTGGATGTAAACATTACGGTAAACAACATCCCGGTGATTGTAGATTGAATGATAGTGCTTATTTTAAATGTGGATTGTTAGATCATTTTATTAGAGATTTCCCAGAGTTAGCAAAAAAAGAAAATGTTCAGAGTAGGACACCAAATAACACGACAGTTAGAGGGAGACCATCTGTAATGTTGTAAATGTGAGTGGTGGTGGAGGTGTTACATGAGACACTGCTGCGAGATCTGATGCTAGAGCACCTGTACAGGCATACGCTATTCGCGCTCACGAAGAAGTGTCATCTCCAAACGTCATTACCGGTACTTTTACTCCCTACGATACTAAAGTTATTACATTGATAGACGTCATATCCTTTAAGACATTTCATATAGAGTCTACTGAATTTGTAATTAGAGTATCGAACCCCTTAGGCAAGTGCATGTTGGTTGATAAAGTGTGCAAGAACTGTCTATTGATGATTCAGGATATCTATTTTCTGGGTAATCTAATGTTGTTACCATTTAACGAGTTTGATATAATTCTAAGTATGGATTGGTTAACACTACATGATGCTGTTGTGAATTGCAAACGAAAAATTATTGATTTGAGATGTTAGAATAATGAAATTATCCAGATTGAGTCAGATGATTTGAGTGGTTAGCCAGTAGTGATATCATCGATGTTAACTCATAAATATGTAAGAAAGGGCTGCGAAGCTTATTTTTCTTATGTGCTTAATACAAAAGTGATTCAAAAGAAGATTGAATCGGTGCTAGTTGTATGTGAGTATTCAGATGTGTTTCTTGAAGAGTTATCGGGTTTACCACTAATTCGAGAGGTTGAGTTTAGCATTGAGTTAATTTCAGGTACTACGCCGATATCGATAGCTCTGCACAGAATGGATCCAACAGAGTTAAAATAATTGAAAGCTCAATTGCAAGAATTGTCAGATAGAGGTTTTTCAAGACCGAGTTTCTCGCCTTGGGGTGCTCTTGTGTTTGTGAAAAAGAAAGATGGCACGATGACAATGTGTATAGACTACAGCCAACTTAACAAAGTGACGATCAAGAACAAATATCCTCTACCGCAAATAGACGATTTGTTTGACTAGTTAAAAAGGGCTACAAGGTTTTCGAAGATAGATTTGAGATCGGGCTATTATCAGTTGCGGCTTAAAGACTCTGATGTGCCAAAAATTATATTTAGAATGAGGTTTGGTCATTATGAATTCTTAGTTATGCCTTTTGGACTAATGAATGCACCTGATATCTTTATGGATTTAATGAACCAGATTTTCAGACCGTATCTAGATCGATTTGTTTTTGTGTTCATATATGATATTTTCATCTATTTGAGAGATGAAATAGATCATGTTAAGCATTTGAGAATTGTATTGAAAAATCTACGAGATAAGTAGTTATATGGAAAGTTTAGTACATGTAAATTCTGGTTGCGTGAGGTTGGTTTTCTGAGGCATATTGTGTCAGCATCGAATATTTGAGTTGATCCGGGCAAGATTTCTACGATTTTGGATTGGAAGCCTTCGAGAAATGTATTTGAAGTTCGTAGTTTTCTGGGACTAGTTGGCTATTACTGATGGTTTGTAAAAGGTTTTTCAATGATTGCGACTCCATTGACGAGATTGCTTTAGAAAGATGTAAGTATGAGTGGTCTGAGAAATGTCAGAAAAGTTTTGATCAGCTGAAGATTCTTTTGACTGAAGCTCCAATGTTAATACAGCTAGAATTAGGTAAAGAATTTGTAATCTATAGTGATGCATCATTAAATGGTTTGGGCTGCGTTTTGATGCAGGAATGCAAAGTCATAGCTTATGCCACGAGACAGTTGAAGTCGCATGAAAAGAGTTATCCGACGCACAATTTAGAGTTAGCAGCCATTGTGTTTGCGTTATAGATTTGGCGCCATTATCTGTTTGGTGAGAAATGTCATGTTTATTCAAATTACAAGAGTTTAAAATATTTGATGACTCAGAAAAATTTGAATTTGTGACAGCGGAAATGGCTAGAATTGTTAAAAGATTACAAGCTAGTGATTGACTATCATCCGAGAAAAATAAATGTTGTTGCTGACGCATTAAGCTGAAAATCTTTATTTGTTTTACGTACAATGGATACTCAGTTGTCTTTATCTGATGAAGGCTCGATTGTAGTTGAGTTGAAAGCGAGACCGTTATTTGTATAGTAGATTTATAAAGCTCAAAAGATTGATAATGAAATGTAAGCTAAAAAAGCTCAATGTGATTCTAACCCTGATTCAGAGTTTCAAGTTGATTTTGAAGATTGTTTGAGATTCAGAGGTTGAATATGTTTTCCGAGGAATTCAAAGTTAACTCAGATGATTTTGAACGATGCACATAGTAGTCGTTTATCTGTTCATCCTGGAAGCAAGAAAATGTATAATGACTTGAAACAACTTTATTGGTGGCATGGTATGAAACGTGACATTTCAGAGTTTGTTTCTAAATGTTTGATTTGTCAGCAAGTTAAAGCTAAGCATTAAGTATCGTCTAGATTATTACAGCCTATCATGATTCCTGAGTGGAAATGGGATAGAGTGAGTATGGATTTTGCTTCAGGTTTGCCCCTATCTCTGAGTAAAAAAGATGCGATCTGGATTATAGTGGACATATTGACAAAATCGGCTCATTTTATTTCGGTACGTACAGATTATTCGCTTGACAAGCCTGCTGAGTTGTATATCTCCGAAGTTGTGAGATTACACAGAGTACCTGTTTCTATTATTTTAGATAGAGATCCGAGGTTCACATCGAGGTTTTGGAAGAAACTACAAGATGCATTGGGTACAAAACTACATTTTAGTACAGCATTTCACCCTCAGACGGATGGTCAATCCGAACGAGTTATACAGATACTCGAGGATATGTTAAGATGTTACGTTCTTGAGTTCGAAGGTACATAGGAAAGATATTTGCCATTGATTGAATTTACATATAATAATAGCTTTCAATCGAGTATTAAAATGGCACCGTACGAAGCTTTATACGGTATAAAGTGTCGAACACCATTTTACTGGACTTAACTTAGTGAGAATAAGATTTTTGGGGTCGATTTGATTAAAGAGATCGAGCAGAAAGTGAAAGTAATTTGTGATAGTCTAAAAGCAGCGTCAGATCGTCAGACATCATATGTAGACTTGAAAAGAAAAGATATCGAGTTCAGATCAGGGATAAAGTGTTTTTGAAAGTATCTCCGTGGAAGAAAATACATCGATTTGGTCGTAAAGGCAAATTGAGTTTGTGATTCATCGGACCTTATGAGATTATCGAGCGAGTTGGACCAGTTGCTTATCGGCTAGCATTGCCCTCTGAGTTAGAAAAGATTCACAATGTATTTCATGTATCGATGCTAAAAAGATACAGATCTGATCCTTCGCATGTTATTTCCCCGACCGAAGTTGAGATTCAGTTAGATATATTGTACAATGAAGAACCGATCTGAATTCTAGCTCGAGAGATCAAAGAGCTGAAAAATAAAAGAATAATATTAGTAAAAGTGTTATGGCATCGACACGGGGTAGAAGAAGCTACGTGGGAACCCGAGGATGCTATGAGAAAGCAATATCCAATCCTATTCAATGGTAAGACTTTCGGGGACCAAAATCCCTAAGGGGGAGAATTGTAACAGCTCGATTTTAGTTTAAATCAGAACAGTGGTTTTGGAACCACAAATCTAAGGTCGTAAAATTATTTTAATATTATTTTTGGTGTTTACAATATTTGATTTTATATGTGTCAAAATTTCATTAGCTAATTTTAGCATTTGAATACTTAATTTGAGAAAAGGACTTAATCGCGTAAAATACAAAAGTAGCATGCTATAAGTTAAAAGTGTTTATTTGATATGGTTTATTAAATGTGAGGTCCTTATGATGTTATTAGACCATAACTAAGGTAAGTGGATAATTATGACCATGATTTAAGTGATTTTGAAGTTATATTTTAAACGTTAAATATGTAATTAACTAAGTTAACATATAATAATTAAAACCAAAAATCAAAAATCATGTTTTATTATCATCTTTCAACCAAAAATAAAAGGGAGAAGAAAACATTTAGGGCTTATGAAATTCGGCACCTTTAAAGCTTGATTAAGGTATGTTATTTGCTCAATTTTTGATGATTTCTACGTTTTTCTAATCGTTGCTGTGTGTTCTAGCTAGCCCGTGCTTTAAATTTTCGAATTTTTTGATGATTTTGTGAAAATGCAAAATATGGGATAAAATGTGTGAATAAATGATAAATTCAGGCTGTTATGGAGCTTATAGATATTTTTCTAGCTTGGGTTTAGTTGAAATTGTTGTAAATTGTGTTTTTATGAAATAGTGACTAAATTGAGAAAATGTGAAATTGTAGGGGTTAATGTGTAAAATGTCTCGAATTGTGTGCTTTGGATGAAATTGAACTTTGAGGAATAAAAAAGTTAATTTTGAATTTATTTAGATCAACAATGAAAGAAATCGGATTTAGATCGAGGGAAATCGAAAGTTGACGAATAGTTGATTCCGTCCGTTTATTTCGACAACGAGGTAAGTTCATATGCAAATAAATGTCCTTAAATTGAATTATACATGTTTAATTGCCATTGAATTGCTATAAATGTTGAATGAGCAAATACAAGTAAGAGTCGATAGAGTTACGACATCCAAAAGCCCCGTACGAACCTTAGGAATAATATAGGATACAAATGTCACAACATTAGGTTACTGAGATGCGATTACATGTAAGACCGTGTCTAGGACATTGGAATTGTATTGAGATTACGTGTAAGACCATGTCTGGGACATTGGCATCGTTAATCAATTTCGTGTAAGACCTTGTCTGGGACAGTGGCATCGATATGTGATAACATGCAAGACCATATCTGGGATATGACATTGTATGAGCTTATGTGATTTCCGAGTATCCTTAATGATTTCGAACGGTTCAAGGAGCAAAGTCAAGTCGAAAAAGAATATGTGAATGAGCTAAATGACTTAGGTACGTACAAAATTCATACGAGTATTGAAAAGGGGAAATATTTGATGAACTTGATTAAGACATTGAATATATGTTCAATGGAAAGGTTTGTGAATTTGAATTATATTAGCTATGTTAAACATATATGAATTCAAATGCAAATTTTTATGTGATAGATTTATTTTGCAATGGCTTACTAAGCTTATAAAGCTTACTTTGTGCATTCTTTTCATGTTTTATAGATCATTGAAGCTAACTCGGACTTAGGGATCATTGGGAAACATCATCACACTATCGAGCATATTGTTGGTACTTTAAAAGCTTTTTATATATGGTATATGGCATGTATAGGCTAATGTCATTTTGGTATATTTTGGTATGATTTATAGATGATGAATTGATATGTTTGAGAAGTATGAATTTGTTGATAGGAAGGTGAGAAAATCCATATAGGAAATATGTAAGTTGTGATGATTGTGGCTTAGTAATTTGATATGTTTTGAATAAGGATTTGATTATTTGAAATGGTTGTAGATAGATGGCATGATATGTGAACGGAATAGCATGTTTTGGTTGCTAAATTATGTATTGAAATGGTATCATATAGGTTGTTTTGTGTACATGAGAGTAGGGTGGCAAATTGGGTTTTCAAATGGCCTATTTTTTTCCACATGGGCATAGATACGTGCATGTGTCTCAGCCATGTGCAACACACGGTCTTGTTACACGGTCGCCTGTCCTCTGGGGTACCCTTCGAATTAAAGTCAGTATACCTTACAGTTTTGACACGGCCTAGGCACATGGGCGTGTCTACTTGCCGTATTTGGCACATGAGCTGGCACATGGGCGTGTGGTCGGCCGTGTGACCCAAGTTAGCAACCCCTCTTAGATTTTACACAGCCTGGCACACGGGCGTGTCCTTGGCCGTGTGGTACAAGTCAGTATGTATGCCCTGTTTTCACACGGTCTGTGACACGTGCATATCTGATGGCCGTGTGAGGTACACGACCTGTTCACACGAGCGTGTGACCCTTAAATGTTGAAAAATTTTCTAAGATTTTCAAAGTTTTCAAATGTTATCGGTTTAGTCTCAAACCACTTCTAAGCATGTTCTAAGGTTTCGTAGGACCTTACATAGGACAATGTGTTTGATATGAATGGATTTTGATTATGATTGCATATATGTGTGTGAATGAAGTGTGTTATCTGGTAATACCTCGTAACCCTATTCTAGTGTCAGATACGGGTTAGGGTTGTTACATTTTATCATAGAAATGTTAATGTTTAGGGAAATATGATAAGAAAAGTATATGTGTATGAAAGTTATTTGTAACAGCTCGTTTTTAGTCAAATCGGAATAGTGGTTTCAGAAACAAAAATTTGTGATGAAAGAATTATTTTAATATTATTTTAAGTGTTTACAGCATGGTAGCATGTATGTGTGAAAGTTTCGTGAATTAATTTTATCGTTTGAATGCTTAATTTGGTAAAAAGGACTAAATCGCGTAAAGTGTAAAAGTTCTATCAGCTAAAAGTGTCTAATAGCTATAGAACCTTAAAGTAAAGGTCCTTATGTTGTAATTAGACCATTAATGACATAAGTGGACATATATGGACATATATTGAGGTGTTTAAATGGTTTTATAATAAGGTTAATACAGTAATTTATTAATAAAGGTTAATTAAAACAAAACAAAAGCAAATTTTTGTCCTTCTTTCTCACCATAGCCGAATATTGAAGAGAAGAAAAGCCTTTTTCTTTACGGTTCATTTAGCCAAGCTATTTTGTTCAATTAAGGTACAATTTTTGTCCTATTTTTAATAATTTCTATGTTTTTTTGATTATTTGCAACTAGTACTAGCTAGCCCAGAGACTATTTTGCAAACCTGTTAAAGATTTTGAATGATTCCATTGATGAATACATGTGTATTTTGAAGTTTCTTGATAGACTATAAATGCTTGTTGATAGATATACAAGTTTTGTTAAGTGATTTTTAGTGAAAAAGCAAAATAGAGATTAAATTGAGAAATGTTGAAACTTTGTGGTTGAAATGTGAAATAAATGAAAAATATGGGCTGCTAGGGGTATAATGGTAATTTGAATAAGCATGGGTGTTTTGAAATTTCCATGAATTTGTGATTTTATGTAATAGGGAATGTAAAATTTTAGGGGCTAATGTATAAAATAGCTCAAATGTGTATTTTGGATTGAATTAAATAAATAGATGATTAAATGAGTTGATTTTGATATTATATAGATCAAGAAAAATGAAATTTGGAATTGGATTGGGGAAAAGATAAAGTACTCGACTAATCGACTCATTTCGTTGTTTCCAAATTTGAGGTAAGTTCGTATGTGATAAATTTCAATAAAATGTATTTCATATACTTTGATATTGTATAATTGCGACTACGAGACTGTGTACATGAACTATAGTGATTTGACTACGATTCAACATTCGAAATCCCAGTTGAACCTTAGGAATAGTTTAGGATGCTAGTGACATGTCATTAGGAGATACATTAAGTTGGCTTCGGGCCATTATATAGCACTTCGGGTACGAGTTATACACATTTGGCTTCAGGCCATGCACATTGGCTGATTTGGCTTTGGGCCATGATATCAATACTTCAGAGATAAGTTACCTTGATTTGGCTATGGGCCATGGTATAGGTACTTATCGAGTGAGACCCTTGAGTATCCGACTTCTATTCCAAATGGTTCAATGGGTACATGAAAGATGAGAATGTGAATAAGATTGATACGAGATAGTACAGGTATGTGCATAAACTATTTTAGCGTTGAATCGAAGAAAAGATGATGAAAGTATATAATTTTGTGAATGAGTATTTGAAAGGATTGTTAGCTAACGTAAGCTACATATTAGTGTATTCAAATTATTGAAGTATTTTTTATGTGATTGCACTAAGTTTATTTCATACGAGCTTACTAATCTTTATAGCTTACATCGTTTAATTTTCTATGTTTTATAGTGAATACAAAGCTAGATCGGATTCGGGGATTGTCGGAGATCGTTTCACACTATCCACCTATCTTTCAGTACCTATGAACTTGGTAATTTAAGTATATGGCATGTATAGGGA
The DNA here is from genome assembly GCF_007990345.1 of Gossypium hirsutum. Lineage (NCBI taxonomy): Eukaryota > Viridiplantae > Streptophyta > Magnoliopsida > Malvales > Malvaceae > Gossypium > Gossypium hirsutum. The sequence continues at coordinate 59,400,738 of NC_053431.1, forward strand.
CTTTGTGTCATTTTGGTTATGTTTTGGTAATGATTTTGGCCATTTTAATTGGCTTGTAAATATATATGTTTTGGTTTGTATATATATGTATATAGTCATGTGAGTTGGCTTAGGATGATGAATTTGATGATGTATATAAGTGTGCAAATGACTTTTGTTTTGAGTTGGTAATTGACCTATGTTGTGTGATTGAGGTGGATTTATGATGCTCATTGATATTAGGAAATTTTGAATGTCAATAGGTGATGATTTGTGAATTGGTATGTTTATGGAATTGAGCATAATATTGCATATTGGTAAATGGTCATTTTGATGTTTTGAAAAGACAAAGATTGGCTTCAAATTAGATGGCAATATGTGGTATTTATTTTTTGTATTGGTTAGTGTTGGAATTGGTATAAATCATGCTTGATTGGAATTGAAATATATGCCTATTGATGCTATCTTATCTACTATTTGAGAGGTGTAGGTGTACTTAAATTTGGGTGGCAAAATGGCTTAGTAAATAGCCTATTTTGTCCACACGGGCAGAGACATGGGCTTGTGTCTCAGCCGTGTGTGACACAAGCTCAAGTACACTGCCGTGTGTCCCCTGGTGTTGATTTTAAAATTAAGTCAGTATGCTCTACACGGCCTCACACACGGGCGTGTGACTGGGCCGTGTGGCATAAGTCAGTATACCCTATAGGTTTAGCATAGCCTAGCACATGGCCTGGCACACAAGCGTGTGTGGCTATTTTTAGGGCAGACGGGCTAGCCACATGGGTGTGTATGTTGGCTGTGTAACCCAAGTCAGAGAGTTACATGGGATCGGCACGGGCTGGGACATAACCATGTGCTTCCATTTCGAAGGTCTGCACAGCTTATGACACGGGCGTGTATGGTGGCCTTATGAGACATACAGCCTGTGTCCCCTGTTTTGAGAAAAAATTTCAAAGTTCGTAAAAGTTTCTTAAGTTATCGGTTTAGTCCCAAACCTTTCACAATGTATGTTTAGGGCCTCATAGGCTTGTATTAGGAACAAATTGATTGAGATTGATGATGATTGTATGATTTGATTAAATGTATGTGAAATGTATGTTTGAATGTATTATAAGTTTGATAATGCTCCGTAACCTTATTCCAGCGTTGAATACGGGTGAGGGTGTTACATTTATTGGTATCAGAGTTACGGTTTAGTCGAATCTAGGACTAACATAACGAGTGTGAGATTCTAGCTATACATGCCATATATAAATTGTGATAGTGTGATGACTCTTGACATTTTAAAATGTGTTTTCATATAGTAAATGGATCCCAATCGAGCTATAGCTGATGAGGTTGAAAGTAATGAGCCAACTCCGGCTCAAGGGACAACGTCATCTGATTCTAGACCCGTGTTGGGTAGCTACGGAGAGAGGCTAGAGAAGCCTTCTTTCGAATGGTGAACGATTGTTTTTTCTACAATATATCCAAACAAACCTGGCTACTCAACAACCTCCACCCCCTCTTAATCCCCAACCAATTCCCATAGCTCCTCAAGGAGTCAATATTTTAAGATTGAATAAGCCTCTAGTTGATAAGATCCATAAACATAGGGTTGAAGAGTTCAGAGCTAATGTTGACGATGATACTGAGAGAGCCGAGTTTTGGCTTGAAAACACTATTAGAGTACTTGATGAGTTTTCTTGCACATTGGCTGAATGTTTAAAACGTGCTATATCACTATTGAGGGACACCGTGTATCAGTGGTGGAATATGCCAGTATCAGTGGTGCCGAGAGATAGAGTCACCTAGGAGTTCTTTCAGACCGAGTTCAGGAAGAAATATATAAGCCAACGGTTTCTAGATCAAAAGCATAAAGAGTTTTTAGAACTAAGTATGACCGTAATTGAGTACAAGAGAGAATTTGTTTGGTTGAGTAAATATGCTCGAAAGCTTGTTTCTACCGAAGAGATCATGTGCAAACAGTTTGTTGATGGGTTGAACGAAGACATTAAACTTCTAGTTGGGATTTTAGATTTGTAGGAATTTGTTGTGTTAGTTGACGGGGCTTGCAAAGCCAAAGACTTTAGCTGAATTCAGAGGCTAGATATTCGAGGAAAAGACCAATCAATAAACCTTATCATTCTTCATCAAAGAAATCCCAAGATTTGTATAGTTGATCGAATGCATCAGTGTGATATCAAAATAGAGATTGTGGAAGTTAACATGTGAGTTCTAAAGCTCAAGCTACTTCCAACTCTAGTGTTGGCAGTGTGAGAAATAACAAACCCGAGTGTCAATAGTGTGGGAGGAGACATTTTGGAGAGTTCTGGAATAAAAGTAATAGAGCTTGTTTCAAATGTGGTTCGCTAGATCATTTTATTCGAGATTGCCCAGAGTTATCCGGGAAAGATAAATTTCAGAATGCAAGATCGAGTAATAAGACTGTGAGAGGGAGACCACCGCGAAATATAGGGAATGTGTCTAGTGGCAGTGGTGTAACTAGGGATTCGGCTGTGAGATCTGAGGCTAGAGCACCCGCTAGAGCTTACGCTATTCATGCTCGCGAAGAGGTGTTGTCCCCAAATATTATTACTGGTACATTCTCTCTTTACGACACTAACGTGATTGCTTTAATTGATCCTTGATCAACACATTCGTTTGTTTTTGAGAATTTAGTGTCTAGTTAGAAGTTACCTGTTAAGTCTACATAATTTGTAATTAAAATATCGAACCCCTTAGGCAAGTATGTTCTAGTTGAAAAAGTATGCAAGAACTGTCCTTTAATGACTCGAGGTTACTGTTTTCTGGCTGACTTGATGCTTTTGCCATTTGATGAGTTCAATGTGATTTTAGGTAGGGATTGGTTGACTCTACATGATGTAATTGTGAACTGTGGAAGAAAGATTATAGAGTTGAAATGTTAGAATAATGAAATTCTTCAGATTGAATTTGATGAGTCAAATGGATTGCCAATAGTGATTTCGTCAATGTCGGCTCAGAAATATGTGAGAAAAAGTTGCGATGCGTACCTAGCATATGTTTTAGATACAAAAGTGTCCGAAATGAAGATTGAATCTGTAACATCCCGAATTAGGGCCTAGTCAGAACAGTAGTTTTGGGACCACAAATCTGACACAGTAAAATTTGTTTTTATTACATTTTTATGGTCTACAATTTCACAGGATGATTTCGTGAAAATTTTGTTAAAAAATTTTGATGTTTGGGCACTCAATTTGGTCAAAAGGACTAAATTGTAAAAAGTGCAAAACTTGAGTTCTAAAAGATAGAGGTGTCTAATTGCTATGAAAATTTAAATTTGAAGTCCTTAAATGGTAATTAGACCATTGGTTAATTTGTTGGACAAAAATAGACATGATATAGGTGAGCTAGAATATTTTTAAGTTAAGGGCATTTTGGTCATTTAGTAATTAAAATGAATTAAAAACAAAATTAAAAGCCAAATTTTTTCCATCTTCTACCCCATGGCTGAAACTTGCATGGAGAAGACAAAGCTAGGTTTTTCAAGCTTCCAAGCTCGATTCTAAGCCTGTTCTAGCCCCGTTTTTAATGATATTTACGTTTTTGAAATCCTCGTAACAAGATCTATCTATTTCTACCATTTATTTGAGCTAGGGTTGACGTTTAAAATTTACCCATGTATTTCATGCATGTATTTTGATGTCTACTGGTAGAAAATGAGTGTTGGGTGTTTAATAAACAGCTTTTGCTAAGTGATTTTTGGTGACATTGCTTAAAAGGATTAAATCATAAAAGTTATAAAATTTGTCATAAAAGTGTGTTTTAGTGGAAATTGGGGACTGCTATAGTTATGAAAATGATTCGGCTAGGCTGTACAAAGAAATTGAATGAAAATCATTTTACGAGCATTGGGGAAAAAGTGTAAATATGTGAAAGTTTAGGTGTCAAAATGTGAATCTGTAAAAGTATGATTTTTGGACCCATATGAATAATGTGACTAATTAGTAAGCTAAATACGATATTATAGATCAAGGAAAATGAGATTTGGGCATATATTAGGAATGAATGAGATTATGGACTAAATTAGAATAAATAGCCGTGCTTGCATTCGAGGTATGTTCGTATGTTAATAATAATGCAATGATATCATTGTTTATGCTTGAACTTAAATTGATGTGTTAACATTATGTGGTGAATATTTATATAGTTGATATGATAACTGTATTATGCGACAAATGCCTAAATGTTATTGTAAGCAATGCCATGTTTATTTCATGAATATGAGAATGGTGAATTTGTAAGCATAAATGATATTATGGTTGTTATCCACGACGTTATGAGCAAGTATGATGGATATGCTATGTGCAATGAGAAAAACCTCGTTTGAACATTAAGAATAGTTTAGGATACAAGTGACATGTCTCTCGGAATTAAGAAGTCTGAACTCGTTGAGGGGTCTGGGTTCGTGACATATATGACATCCAAGCTCGTTAGTGGTCTAAGTTCGTGATATATATGAGAAATCTGAACTTGTTGAGTGGTCCAAGTTCGTGATATACATGGCATCCAAGATCGTTGAGAGGTTTGAGTTCATTATGGATGTGAGCATCCGAGCTCGTTGAGTGGTCCGAGTTCATAATGGATACGATACATGTGATTAAGTTCTGGGAAATGGTCTTGTGTGTCCTACCGGTAGCTAGGTAATCCTTGAGGGGTCGAATACTTGTCATCTTTTGTGAGCAGCCCGTGTAGTTACACCTTGACCAATAGCTTATATGAGCAAGCACGTGAATGTTTATGTGGCACTTATGTTTATGTGGTAGCTTCGGCTATGAATGTTTATGTGGCACTTATGTTCAAGTTTCCATGTATCCCATAGTATTTCGAGTTTTCAACGGGTATTATAATGAATGATGCGATGAAAGTCCCAAGATGGGCATGGCAATGAAGGTAAAGTTATTTAATATGCTACGGATATGTACAAGTATGTACGATAAACTCATGAGCAATGCCTTGATGAAGAATGACTTATGGTGAGAAAGCTTATGTATATGTATTTATATGAACATATGATAAGTGTGCAAAAAGGCTTGAATGATGAATAATGTTTATGGTTATATTATTATGTGTAATTGAACATGGAATCCATGAAATTATAAGTTCACGATTAGTTGAAAATGAACTTATGATAGTTATCATAATATTGCACTAAAACAATTTTGGACCGCAGCAGTAGTCCAAATTTGAAAATCCACCAAAAATTGTGTAAATTGAATTAGAAACTTAATGAGAAATGAGATTAAATCTTATTGAGTCTAGTTTCACATAGAGGAAACAGTGTATGTAAAAGAATTTTGTATTATGAGATATTTGAATTTTTGTGAGACACAGTCAGAGTGATTTCGGGCTCCCCTATCTTAACTTTGGAAAATCACTAAAAATTGTACAAAAATGATTATGGATTATAATTTATATGAATAAATTCTCAATGAGTATATTTTCAAAAGAAATATACAGGAACATAATCTGAACCTCGTACTAAGAGATAATCAATTTTAAGTAAAGAAAGGTCAAAGTTGTCAAATAGAAGAACATGTGTGACTTTAAAGAATAAGTTGTACTTATTGGATAGACCAACAATTCTAAAAATTTTATGGTAAGAAGATATATGAGTATAGTTTTAGGAAAAATTATCGGATCTTAATTTGGAGTTACAGCTAAAGATATTAATAATTTAGTGACTATGACTCAAGTAGATACCTTGATTGGAATATTAACAAATAGTGGAATTGTGTGCAATTTCAATTGTGTTACCATGAGAACATGTTGATAAAATTTCTTATTATTTTCATATGGACTTATTAAGCTATAAAAATTACTCCCCCCTTTCCATTTCTTTAGTGTTGACAGGTTAGCTCGGGTTGGAGATTGTCGGAGGCAGCATCACATTATCAAGCTATCACTTCTGGGGTATTGGTGAACCTTAAATGTCTTCAAGTGAGTGGCATGTATAGGGAATTAGTTATTGATATGTGTTCTTATGATTTGGCCAAGATGTTGGCTTATATTAGTACATTGTATATAGCCATGAGATGTGGCTTATGATAGTCATGGCTTGTAAGCCTATTTATCCAAGTCATGTATTGATGCCTTGTGATGTGGTCATGTGATTATATTTGTTTGATATGAATGGTTAGTATTATGGTATGTTTGCTTGATGTATGTTTTATGACCAAACGAAGTGGTTATAATTAGAGAATAAAAGTGTAATATGGCAATAAGTCAATAATGCTTGAACATGAAATTGGTGTGAAATGACTTAGGCAAGTATGGTATAAGTGTATAAGTGATGATCAAAATGACATGTTCAATTGATTATGAATTGGTGTGTTTAGACTTGGTATAAAATGAGTAAGCAAAACACAGGTATGATGTCATATGAATAGTACGATTGAGTCTTAATGGAGGATGTTTAATCATTTACTTGATGCTATATTATATATGTCTATAAGTATGTAAGGTATTAATGATACAAAAGGTTTGGAAAATAGCCTAAGTGCTAGCCACACTGGTAAAGACACGACCATGTGTCTCAACGGTGTGGAGGACATGGCCTAGCACACGGGCGTGTAGCCTGGCCGTGTAGTTCAAAATTTTTTTTACTGACGTCATAAATAGAGAGTTACACGGCCCGAGGACACGGGCGTGTCCCTGTGTCCACACAGGCGTGTGACCCTGTTTCATGAAAATTTTTCTAAGTTTTCCCAAAACTTCCCAAGGTTCTCGGTTAGTCCCAAACCACCTTTAATGCATGTTTAGAGCCTCAGTAGCTCGCGTAAGGGACATTATGCATGTGATTGAATGTTTTTAATTTAAATGAAATTTTATGGCCCGATTTTATGAAATTGTGTACTTTTAAGTCCGGTAACGACTCGAAATTTGTTCCGGAGTCGGATACAGGTAAGGGGTGTTACAGAATCAGTGCCTGTATTTTGTGAATATTCAGATGTATTTCCAGAAGAATTGCCAGGGTTGCCACTGGTCAGAGAGGTTGAGTTTGCTATTGAATTGGTACTGGGAACATCGCTGATATCTATAGCTCCGTATAGAATAACTCTGACAGAATTGAAAGAGTTGAAATCTCAGTTGCAAGAGTTAACAGATAAAGGTTTTGCACGACCTAGTCTTTCACCCTGGGGTATGCCAGTATTGTTCGTAAGGAAGAAAGACAGGTCAATGAGAATATGTATTGACTATCGACAGCTCAATAAAGTTACGAGAACAAGTATCCTTTGTCGAGAATTGATGATTTGTTTGATCAGTTAAAAGGGGCAACAGTGTTTTCGAAGATTGATTTGAGATCGGGTTATTATCAGTTGAGAGTTAAAGACTCAGATGTGTCGAAAAGTGCTTTCAGAATGAGGAACGGACACAATGAATTCCTTGTTATGCCTTTTGGTTTAACTAATGATCTTGTCATTTTTATCGATTTGATGAACTAGATATTTAGATCGTATTTAGACAGATTTGTTGTTGTGTTCATTGACGACATTCTGATCTAGTCTCGAGATGAGTCTGAGCATGCCAAGCATTTGAGGATTGTGTTGCAAACTTTGAGAGACAAAAAACTATTTGCTAAATTCAATAAATGTGAGTTTTATGCTCAGATAAGTCAAATTTTTGGGGTACATTGTTTTAGCGGAAGGTATAAGAGTTGATCCAAGTAAGATTTTCGTAGTTGTTGATTGGAAGCCACCGAGAAATGTATCTGAAGTCAGAAGCTTTTTGGGATTAGCTAGCTACTATCGACGTTTTGTAAAAGGGTTCTCGATGATTACTACACTGATGACCAAATTGCTACAGAAAGATGTAAATTTTGAGTGGTTTGAAAAATATCAACAGAGTTTTGAGCAATTGACAGCATTGCTAACCTAAGCACCAGTTTTGGTTCAACTTGAGTCGAGTAAAGAATTCGTGGTTTACAGCGACCCGTCATTGAATGGTTTGGGTTGCGTTTTGGTGCAAGAAGGAAAAGTTATAGATTATGCCTTGAGACAGTTGAAGTCACATGAAAAGAACTATCCAACGCACAATTTAGAGTTGGCCGCTATAGTTTTTGCATTGAAAATTTGGCGTCATCATTTTTACCGATCATAAGAACTTAAAATATATTATCACTTAGAAAGATTTAAATTTACGACAACAGAGATGGCTGGAGCTACTAAAAGAGTATGAGTTAGTAATAGATTATCATCCGGGGAAAGCTAATGTAGTCCCAGATGCTTTGAGTAGAAAATCATTGTTTTCCTTGAGAGCAATGAATACACAGTTGACATTGTCTAATGATGGTTCGATATTAGCCGAGTAGAAAGCTAAATAGGTTTTTCTTCAGCAAATTCGTGAAGCTCAAAAGTGTGATACTGAGTTGCAAGTTAAAAGAAAGCAATGTGAGTCGAATAGTGATTCAAATTATCAGATCGGAGCTGATGGTTGTTTAATGTTCTGAAACAGAATCTGTGTACCAAAGAATCCTGAGCTCATTTAGTAAATTTTGCATGATGCATACAATAGTTGTTTATCTGTTCACCCGGGTAGTACTAAAATGTATAATGATCTGAAACAGTAATATTGGTTGTTGGGCATGAAACGAGATATTTCAGAATTTGTATTGAGGTGTTTGATTTGTCAGCAAGTGAAAGTTGAGCATTAAGTGCCTTCGGGTTTGCTTCAACCTGTGATGATACCAGAGTGGAAGTGGGATAGAGTTACGATGGATTTCGTATCGAGATTACCCTTGACTCCGAAAGGAAAGATGCTTTTGGGTTGTTGCTGATCGATTAACAAAATCGACACATTTCATTCTGTACGTACTAATTATTCACTTGATAAATTGGTTGAATTATGCATCTCTCAGATTGTTGGACTACACGGGGTGCCAGTTTTGATTATGTCAGATAGAGATCATAGGTTCACGTCGAGATTTTGGAAGAAATTGCAAGAAACCCTAGGTACGAGGTTGAATTTTAGTACAACATTCATCCGCAAACTGACGGACAGTCTGAGAGAGTAATTTAGGTTCTTGAAGATTTATTCTGATGTTGTGTTTTAGAGTTCGAAGGAAATTGGTAGAAAATTTTTCCACTGGTTGAATTTGCATATAACAATAGTTTTCAATCGAGTATAAAGATGGCAACATACGAAGCTTTGTATGGTCACAAATGTTGAACTCCATTGTATTGGACTGAATTGAGTGAGAAACAGATGCACATGGTTGATTTGGTTAGAGAAACCGAAGAGAAAGTGAAAGTAATTGACGACTATTTGAAAACAACTTCAGATCGACAGAAATCGTATACGGATTTGAAACGAGAAGACAATGAATTCCATATCAGTGACAATGTGTTTTTGAATGTATCTCAATGGAAGAATGTAACAGCCTGATTTTGGGTCTAGTCGAAACAGTGGTTTTGGGACCACAAATTTGACGCAGAAAAAAATATTTTTATTATATTTTTATGGTCTACAGTTTTATGGAATGATTTTGTGAAAATTTCATTAAAAAATTTTGACGTTTAGGCACTCAATTTGGTCAAAAGGACTAAATTGCAAAAAGTGCAAAACTTGAGTTCTATAAGCTAGAGGTGTCAATTGTTATGAAATTTTAAATTGGAGGTCCTTAGATTGTAATTAGACCATTTGTTAAGTTGGTGGACAAAAATGGATATGGTTAGGTATGTTTTTAAAGTTTTTCATTAAGGGCATTTTAGTAATTTAGTAATTAAATGAATTAAAAAGCCAAATTTTGTCCATCTTCCTCCCATGGCCGAAATTTACAAAGAGAAACCATGGCTATGGTTTTTCAAGCTTCCAAGCTCGATTGTAACTCTATTCTAGCCCCGTTTTTAATGATTTTTATGTTTTTGAAATCTTCGTAACAAGATCTATCTATTTCTACCACTGATTTAAGACATAATCAAAGTCAAAAATTTTACCCATGATTGATATTTGTGTATTTTGATGTTTAATGGTAGAAAATTTATGTTTGATGTATGATAAATGACTTTTGCTATGTGATTTTCAATGAAAATGTCTAAAATGATCTATTTGTAAAATTTATAAAATAAGTAGTAAAAGTGCGATTTAATGAAAAATGTGGGCTGATTTGAATAGTATAATGATTAAATAAGTTAAATGTGATATTATAGATTAAGAAAAAATGAGATTCGAAACTAGAACGGGGGAAAAATGAGTATTTGATGGTTAGGTCCTTTCCGCCATTTTTATGTCGAGGTAAGTTTGTATATTTAATACGCATTAAATTATATCTGTATAATTGCTTAATTGATATGATTGTGGTAAATGCTATATTATTGAAATAAAATGTGAATGTTATTGAGTACGACACTACGGAAATGACCGATAGAGTTTCGATACAGTGAAAGTCCTGGTTGAGCCTTAGGAATAGATAGGATACAAATGTCATGACATTAGGGTTATTGAGATTACGAGTAAGATCATATCTTAGATATGGCATCGATATGAGACTTCGTGTAAGACCATACCTAAGCTATTGGCATCGATACAAGATTACATGTAAGACCATATCTGGGATATGGCATTGGTACGGTACTATGAGTACGAGATTCCTGAGTATCCTTTAGTATTCCAAGTGGTTCAACGGGTAAATTAATGGTTATGTCAAAAAAGAGAAGCAGTATGTAAGTATTACGAATTGGTACAGGTATGTATATAAAGTTTATAAGCATTGACTTCATGAAATTATGAGTTCATGATTTCCATGAGAATGATTTTGCGAAAACCTTGTGATTATTTGTCTATGCTTGTGATGTATGAAATTAATGATAAATTCGATTGAAGATCATGTGATTGGCTTTCGGGCCAAATAGAGTTATGATATAGCATGTTTTATTCACACAAATTGTGATTTATCGGATATGAGAAAAAAGAAAGATTGGTATAATTGCCTATTAAAATGATTATGGAAGTATGAGAAGATATGAACTTGGAACAACTGAAAAATGTTGAAATATATGCTTGAAATGTGAATACTCATATTTAATGTGCATGTTTACTATGAGGTTTCAAATGACTTGTTAAGTGCTGTGATATGTTACGAAAGAGAGATTACGATTGTTAGGCTAATGCCAGGATATGTTAAATTATGCTTATAAGTTAATAGAGTAAACATCGTGATTGAATAAAATTATAACTATGAGATTTATAGCAATTGGTATTATTTTGTGTTTAAATTGTTGAACTTGATAAATGCCTAATAAGAGTTGCTTATTATTTTCATGCAGACTTACTAAGCTAAATGGCTTACCCCCTTCCTTTCCCATGTTTTATAGTGTCATCAAGCTAGCTCGAGTTGGAGATCGCTGGAGATCCTATCACACTATCAAGCTATCAATTTGGGGTACTGTTGAATTCAAGTATTTTAATATTATGGCACGTATAGGGACTTGGTCTTTTGGTCATATGTGTCATTATGACTTCAGCCAATGTAATGGCTTGTAATCGTCAAAGGCTTGTTTTGCTATTTGGCCATGTAAGTTGGCTTATATTGGCAACATGGTTGTAAGCCTAAGTATATTCATATATGTGTCAATGTCTATGGTGATATGATCATGGTGTGCTTGGTGAATGTCAAATATTTGGAAATATGATTTATGGCATGATAAATGTTGTGTATGATAGATGTTGATATGGTACTGGTATGTGATGGTCATAATTGTGAATGGTTCATTTTTTATATATCCTTGGAAGTTGGCTAATGTTGGTTATGACTATATTTGTATGAATGTCATTTGTAAATGTGAAAACTTGCATAATTTGATGTGGAAAGGCTGAAGTTTTAAGCATGTTTAAAAATGGTATGAGAATGACATGTTATTGTCTTGGTTGTAATTATTTGGTTGCTCTTCATGTTTGAATTTGTGCCATATGATATGTGACAGCCCTAATTTGACCCTAGTCGGAAAGTAGTTTCGGGACCAGAAAAATGAGTCACAAAAATAATTAAATGTTATATTTGATGCTTATTATATGTGAAAGTGCATGTGTGAAAATTTCATGCTTTCATTTTGTCATTTGTATGTGAAATTATTAAATAGGACTTATGTGAGAAATTTTGAAAATGTGATAGGTTAATTTGCAGATTTCCCACTTTAATTTGTAGTGGCCGGCCATAATGATGATGATAAACAATATATGCATTTTAAATTAGCATTATAATATTTAATGGCTTTATATTATAAAATAAAGATAAATAAAATAACAAAATGATGAAAAGGACAAAGCTTGTTCATCTTTGTTCTTCATAGCCGAAATTAAGAGAAAAAAAGAGGAAAAAAAAAGCTCAAGCACAGTCGGTCATTTACTTAGCATGATTCAAAGGTATGTTCCATGTATTTTCTTGATATTCTTACGAAATTAGCATGGTCAAAGCATTGCTTAGTTAACCCATGTTTAAATTTTGAAAATTGTTGTGTTGTGAGCATTCAGTCATGAATTGAATTGAAGGAGATGGTTGTTGTTTCATGTTATTTTTATGAGTATTAGTAGATAGGTGAAGTTGAGTTAGACAAATGAGCATATATGTGCATTAGATGTTAAGTGAGAAAATCGGCTAACATGTTGTGTGTGCTATGGCCGAATGAGAACTTGAATAAATAATATTCGGCTAGCATGATAAGTTATGAAATATTAAGTAGATGATATAATTGATTTGTGAAGTGGTTAATAGGGATTTTTAATGAAATTATGCCAAGGCCAAATGTATCATGAAGTAAATTTGTTTGATTTAGCTCAAGAGCTTAGAGGACCAAAGTTGGATAGGGGAAAGGAGAAAGTAATCGAATAGCCGTTGTAATCGTTCGACCACATCCGAGGTAAGTTTTAAGTAATCAAACGTTATTATCAATCGATTATAATCTGATATATTATGTGAATTAGGTATTCCTTGTAAGGTATGGATTTAGCCGAATGTTAAAGATGAAATGATGGTGTATAGTATCATGCTTATATGGCCTAATGGCAAGTATAACATGTTGGTAAATATGCAATGTGCTTTTATAATTGAATGATAAGTTTGAAATCATGTGAGCGAAATATTATACATAAGCTATCGAATGCTAAGTGTGAAATCAGATGAAAGAAAAGTGCTTGAGATGTATAATTATATATGTTCAAATGATGCTAGTACCTAATTGATATGATTATGTTATATGGAACTTGTTGATTTGATTAGCGTACGGTACTATTCGGGCCTTCGAGCCTAGCAGGCTATTATGCCGGTGAGTTAATATCAGGGTTCGAGCCTAGTAGGCTATAATGCCGATGAGTTCATATCGAGCTTCGAGCCTAGCAGGCTATAATGCCAGTGAGTTAATATTGGGCTTCGAGCCTAGCAGGCTATAATGCCGGTGAGTTAATATTGGGCTTCGAGCCTAGCAGGCGTAATGTCGGTGAATGAGTTCAGACTTAAAGTCTAGTAGGCTTCATGCCGGTGATGAATTCGGGTTTTAAACCTAGTAGGCTAATTGCCGGTGATTTGATATAAATCTAAGATTTTGAGACTTCGTGATAAAACGATAATTGAAATTGTATAATACCTTAAGTTGGCCAGGTATGTATCTTGTACTTATATGAGCTTGATTGGGATTGAATCCCAAGTATGTAATATGATGTATATGTGAATGAGTATTAAGACTATATGTATATGATCCTGATACATTCGGCCAAAATGTGAAGTTATGTAAAAATATTTGATTTACTTATGTTATATGGATTTAGATTCAAGTGGAGTTAATATGCTAAATATACGTTAAATGTTTGTATTATATTCGGCCAAATGGCAATATACCTAAGAAATGTCACTTGAGAATTTGATTGATCTATTTATAATTGAATTTAATTGTTTGCATTGCTTAAAACTTACTAAGCTTATGGAAGCTTACTCCGTTTGTTATGTTTCTCTGTTTTTAGATTGTTGACTCCAGCCACTTGCTCAGGGATTGTCAGTAACTCATCACACTATCTATCGTTTTGGTACTATTATGTTTTGGAATTCGTTTGGCATGTATAGAATAGACTTAAGTGAATGATATTTTGAGATGTTGGTGTATATAAGCCATGTGAATATGGTAACTTTTGAATGTCGGTATAAGTCTGAATTTCAATCTTTGATTTTGTTTGGCTATGCATATAATTTCTAATGAACTTATGTAAATGTGAATGTACAAATGTAGTGTTTTGGATTGGTAACTCTTCATAACCCACTCCGGCGACGGATACGGGTTATAGGGGTGTTACATTTTATTAGTATCAGAGCTACGGTTTAGTCGATTCTAGGACTAACGTAGTGCGTGTGAGTCTAGCTATACATGCCACGAAGTGTTAATACGATAATGTGATGATTTATGACAGTTGAAATGTGTTTTTGTATAGTAATGAATTCCGATCCCGATCGAGCGGCAGCTGATGATGTAGAGAGCGTAGTGCCTGCCCTCACGCACGAGACAGCACTGTTGGACTCTCAACCAAATGCTAGTAATCAGAATGATGAAGCTAAGCAAGCCTTCTATGCTATGATGAATGATTGGTTTACCCAATATGTTCGAATTAATCCGGCTATTTCACATCCCCCACCCCCGACTAATACAACCCCTGCACCTGTGGTACCTCCTGTAGTTGACCCGTTGAGGTTGAGCAAGCCCCCGATTGATAGAATTCGAAAGCACAGGGCTACTGAGTTCAAGGCTACTGACAGTGATGATGCCGAGCAGGCTGAGTTTTGGCTCGATAATACCATTCGCGTGTTTGATGAATTATAGTGCACACCCGATGAGTGCTTAAAATGTGCTATATCTCTGTTAGGTGATTCTGCCTACTATTGGTGGAATACCTTGATTTCAGTTGTGCCGAAAGAACAGGTTACGTGGGAATTCTTTCAAACCGAGTTCTGCAAGAAATATATCAGTTAAAGATTCATCGATCAGAAACGGAAGGAATTTCTCGAGCTCAAACAAGGCTCTATGACAGTTATTGATTACGAGCGAAAGTTTGTCAAACTTAGTAGATATGCTCGGGAATGTGTTTCGTCTGAGGCTATCATGTGTAAACGCTTCGAGGACGGGTTAAATGAAGACATCAAACTGTTGGTGGGTATTTTGGAAATCAAAGAGTTTGTAGTGCTTGTCGAACGAGCTTGTAAAGCCGAAGAGCTCGATAAAGTGAAAAGAAAAGCTGATGATGGAGCTAGAGAGTCCTGTAAAAGATCTTCGGGAAAATCCTGTCATCAGTCATCGAAGAAATTTAGAGATGACTCAGGCCGATCTAAGAATAATTCGGGTTTTTCCAGATGGGACCGTGATCGACCCCCTGTGAGTACGCGAGCCACCTCTATTGCCAGTGTCGGCAATGATCGTCAGGACAGATCTGAGTGCAAGCATTGTGGTAAATGGCATTCAGGAAGCTGTAGATTTCATGACCGCTCTTGTTTCAAGTGTGGATCAGCTGATCACTTTATTAGAGACTATCCGAAATTAGCTGAACAGAATACTGATCCGAGTGGGAGACCTAGTAACACTGCAACACGAGGTAGACCACCTAGACATGCAGGTAATGCTAGTGGAAATCAAAGAGGGACCAAAGATATTATTGTACGTTCTGAGGCTCGTGCTCCTGCCAGAGCCTATGCTATATAAGCGCGCTAGGATGCTTCTTCGCTAGATGTTATTACCGGTACTTTTACTCTTTTTGGTACTGATTTGATTGCTTTGATCGACCCCGGTTCTACTCATTCTTTTGTATGTGAAACTTTGGCATCCAGTAAGACTTTACCTGTTGAGTCTACTGATTCGGGTGTCGAATCCTTTGGGCCGTTATGTGCTAGTTGACAAAGTATGTAAGAAATGTCCCCTGATGATCCGAGATTCTTGCTTTCTGGCTGATTTAATGTTATTGCCATTTGACAAGTTTGATATCATTCTCGGTATGGATTAGTTAACTGTGCATGATGCAGTAGTGAATTGCAAGCGAAAGACAATTGATTTGAGATGTTCAAATAATGAGATAATTCGAGTTGAGTCTACCGATTTGAATGGATTATCGACAGTGGTATCCTCGATGTTGGCTCAAAAATATGTGAAAAAGGGGTGTGAAGCATATCTTGCGTACGTATTGGATAGTAAAGAATCAAAAAAGAAACTTGAGACTGTGCCCGTGGTTGTGAATATCCGGATGTGTTCCCCGAGGAATTACTTGGATTACTCCCTGTTTGAGAGGTAGAGTTTGGTATTGAACTTGTACCAAGGACTACAACGATTTGGATAGCTCCGTATCATATGGTCCCAACCGAACTAAAAGAATTGAAATCTAGTTGCAAGAGTTAACAGATAGAGGTTTTGCTCGACCGAGTTTTTCTCCCTGAGGTGCGCCAGTATGGTTTGTGAAAAAGAAAGACAGAACTATGAGAATGTGTATTGATTATCGTCAACTTAATAAAGTAACGATAAAGAATAAATACCCGTTGCCACGAATCGATGATTTGTTTGATCAACTGAAAGGTGCCTCAGTATTTTCGAAGATAGACTTGAGATCGGGTTATTATCAGAACAAGGTACAGACACTACGAGTTCTTAGTGATGCCGTTTGGGCTTACTAATGCCCCTACAGTTTTTATAGATCTAATGAATCAGATTTTCTGACAGTATTTGGATCGGTTTGTAGCCGTGTTCATAGTGACATTTTGATCTATTCACGTGATGAAACTGAACATGCCGAGCACTTGAAGTTAGTATTGCAGATTTTGAGAGACAACCAATTATATGCGAAGTTCAGTAAATGTGAATTTTGGTTGAGAGAAGTCAGCTTTTTGGGGCATGTTGTATCCGCATCGGTATCCGAGTTGATCCGAGTAAAATTTCAGCTATACTCGATTGGAAGCCTCCGAGAAATGTTTCGGAAGTTCAAAGTTTTTTGAGACTTTCTGGGTACTATAGACGGTTTGTGAAAGGTTTCTCGATGATAGCAACACCGATGAAAAAGTTGCTTCAGAAAGAAATCAAATTTGAGGGGTCAGAAAAGTGCCAGAAAAGTTTTGATCAATTGAAAACTCTTTTGATCGAAGCTCTAGTGTTAGTTCAGCCAGAATCCGGTAAAGAATTTGTGATCTACAGTGATGCGTCTCTGAATGGTTTGGGCTGTGTGTTGATGCAAGAGGGTAAAGTTGTAGCGTACACTTCGAGACAATTGAATCCACATGAGAAAAACTAACCGACTTATGATCTCGAGTTAGCTGCTATTGTTTTCGCTTTGAAAATTTGGCACCACTACTTGTTCGGGGAAAAATACCATGTGTATTCCGAGCACAAAAGCCTCAAATACTTGATGACTCAAAGAGATTTGAATTTGAGACAAAGACGTTGGCTAGAATTATTGAAAGATTATGAGCTTGTCATTGATTACCATCCGGGAAAGGCTAACGTGGTTGCTAATGCTTTAAGCCGTAAATCACTGTTTGTTTTGCGAGCAATGAATGTGCACCTGTTTGTGTCCGCTGATGATGTGTTAGTAGTGGAGTTAAAAGCAAAACTGTTATTGATGTAACAAATCTGTGAAGCTCAAAAAAGTGATGATGATTTAATTGCAAAACGAGCACTATGTGTTTCGAAAGAGAATTCAGAGTTTTTGATTGATAGCAATGATTGTTTGAGGTTCAGAAATCGATTATGAGTTCCGAGAAATTCAGAGCTTATCCCGATGATTTTGAATGAGGCTCATAGCAGCCGAATGTCAGTTTACCCGGGTAGTACGAAAATGAATAATGATCTGAAACGTCAGTATTGGTGGCACGGTATGAAACGAGACATTTCTGACTTTGTTTCAATGTGTTTGATATGTCAACAAGTTAAAGCGGAACATCAAGTGCCTTCGGGATTACTTCAGTCGATCATGATACCCGAGTGGAAGTGGGATCGAGTCAGGATGGATTTTGTATCTGGGTTGCCATTGTCTCCGAGCAAGAAAGATGTGATCTGGGTTGTTGTTGATAGATTGACAAAGTCGGCTCATTTTATTCCCGTACGTACGGATTATTCACTTGATAAGTTAGTCGAACTGTATGTTTCTCAGATTGTAAGGTTACACGGGGTACCTACTTCTATTATGTCAGATAGAGATCCGAGATTCACATTGCGGTTTTGGAAGAAATTGCAAGAAGCATTGGATACTAAGTTGCATTTTAGCACCGCTTTTCATCCCCAGATCGATGGTCAGTCCGAGCGAATTATTCAGATACTCAAGGATATGTTGAGATGTTGCATCCTTGAGTTTAGTGCCTCGTGGGAACGATACTTGCCTTTGGTTGAATTTGCATATAACAATAGTTTTCAATCGAGCATCAAGATGGCACCTTACGAGGTTTTGTACAGTCGTAAATGTCGTACACCTTTGTTTTGGACAGAACTCAGTGAGAATAAGATTTATGGAGTTGATTTGATTAAAGAGGCTGAACAGAAAGTAAAAGTGATCCGTGAAAGTCTGAAAGTAGCATCAGATTGTCAGAAATCGTATGCGGACTTGAAACGAAAAGATATAGAGTATCAAGTCGGAGACAAAGTGTTTCTTAAAGTTTCACCGTGGAAAAAGGTACTCAGATTTGGCCGTAAAGGCAAATTGAGCTCGAGATTTATCGTACCATACGAAATTACAGAACGGATTGGGCCGATTGCTTATAGACTACTTTTGCCACCTGAACTTGAAAAAATTCACGATGTTTTTCATGTTTCAATGCTCCGTTGTTACAGATCCAATCCTTCTCATTTGATTAGTCCATCAGAGATAGAAATTCGGTCTGATTTGAGTTATGAAAAGGAACCGGCTCGTATTTTGGCTCACGAGGTGAAAGAATTGCGGAATATGACAAATTCGTTAGTGAAAGTGTTATGGGACAAACACGGGGTTGAAGAAGCTACTTGGGAGCTTGAAGACTCCATGAAAGAATGATACCCTAATTTATTCGCTGGTAAGATTTTTAGGGACGAAAATTCCTAAGGGGGGAGAGTTGTGACTGCCCTAATTTGACCCTAGTCAGAAAGTGGTTTTGGGACCACAAAAATGAGTCACAAAAATAATTAAATGTTATATTCGATGCTTATTATATGTGAAAGTGCATGTATGAAAATTTCATGCTTTGATTTTGTCATTTGTATGTGAAATTATTAAATAGGACTTATGTGAGAAATTTTGAAAATGTGATAGGTTAATTTGTAGTGGCCAAATATTTTATGGTTTAAAATAGGTGGACTTGCATATCAAATTTCCCACTCTAATTTGTAGTGGCTGGCCATAATGATGATGATAAACAATATATGCATTTTAAATTAGCATTATAATATTTAATGGCTTTATATTATAAAATAAAGATAAATAAAATAACAAAATGATGAAAAGGACAAAGCTTGTTCATCTTTATTCTTCATAGCCGAAATTAAGAGAAAAAGATAGGACAAAAAAGCTTAAGCACATTCGGTCATTTACTTAGCATGATTCAAAGGTATGTTCCATGTATTTTCTTGATATTCTTGTGAAATTAGCATGGTCAAAGCATTGCTTAGTTAACCCATGTTTAAAATTTTGAAAATTGTTGTGTTGTGAGCATTCGGTCATGAATTGAATTGAAGGAGATAGTTGTTGTTTCATGCTCCTTTTATGAGTAATGGTAGATAGCTGAAGTTGAGCTAGACAAATGAGCATATATGTGCATTAAATGTTAACTGGGAAAATCAGCTAACATGTTGTGTGTGCTATGGCCGAATGAGAACTTGAATAAATAATATTCGGCTAGCATGATAAGTTATGAAATATTAAGTAGATGATATAATTGATTTGTGAAGTGGCTAATACGGATTTTTAATGAAATTTTTCCAAGGCCGAATGTATCATGAAGTAATTTTTTTTGATTTAGCTCAAGAGCTTAGAGGAACAAAGTTGGATAGGGAAAGGAGAAAGTAATCGAATAGCCGTTGTAATCGTACGACAACATCCGAGGTAAGCTTTAAGTAATCAAATGTAAATAAAAATCAATTATAATCTGATATATTATGTGAATTAGGTATTCCTTGTAAGGTATGGATTTAGCCGAATGTTAAAGATGAAATGATGGTGTATTGTATTATGCTTATATGGCTTAATGGCAAGTATAACATTTTGGTAAATATGCAATGTGCTTTTATAATCGAATGATAAGTTTGAAATGGATGTGAGCGAAATGTTATGCATAAGCTATCGAATGCTAAGTGTGAAAATGAGATGAAAGAAAAGTGTTTGAGATGTATGATTATATATGTTCAAATGATGCTAGTACCTAATTGATATGATTATGTTATATGAAACTTGTTGATTTGATTATCCTACGGTACTATTCGGGCCTTCGAGCCTAGAAGGCTATAATGCCGATGAGTTAATATCGGGCTTTGAGTGTAGTAGGCTATAATGCCGGTGAGTTAATATTGGGCTTCGAGCCTAGCAGGCTATAATACCGGTGAGTTAATATCGGGCTTCGAGCGTAGCAGGCTATAATGCCGGTGAGTCAATATCAGGCTTCGAGCCTAGCAAGCTATAATACCAGTGAGTTAATATCGGGAGTTGAGCCTAGCAGGCATAATGCCGGTGAATGAGTTCAGACTTAAAGTTTAGCAGGCTTCATGCTGATGATGAATTCGTGTTTTAAACCTAGCAGGCTAATTGCTGGTGATTTGATATAAATCTAAGATTTTGAGACTTCGTGATAAAACGATAATTGAAATCGTATAATACCTTAAGTTGGCCAGGTATGTATCTTGTACTTATATGAGCTTGATTGGGATTGAATCCCAAGTATGTAATATGATGTATATGTGAATAAGTATTAAGACTATATGTATATGGTCCTGATACATTCGGCCAAAATGTGAAGTTATGTAAAAATATTTGATTTACCTAAGTTATATGAATTCAGATTCAAGTGGAGTTAATATGCTAAATATACGTTAAATGTTTGTATATATATTCGGCCAAATGGCAATATACCTAAGAAATGTCACTTGAGAATTTGATTGATCGATTTATAATTGATTTTAATTGTTTGCATTGTTTAAAACTTACTAAGCTTATGGAAGCTTACTCCATTTGTTATGTTTCTCTATTTTTAGATCGTTGACTCCAGCCACTTGCTCAGGGATCATCAGCAACTCGTCACACTATCTATCGTTTTGGTACTATTATGTTTTGGAGTTCGTATGGCATGTATAGAATAGACTTAAGTGAATGATATTTTGAGATGTTGTTGTATGTAAGCCATGTGAATATGGTAACTTTTGAATGTCAGTATAAGTCTGAATTTTGACCTTTGATTTTGTTTGGCTATGCATATAATTGCTAATGAACTTATGTAAATGTGAATGTACAAATGTAGTGTTTTGGATTGGTAACTCTTCATAACCCACTCCGGTGACGGATGCGGGTTATAGGGGTGTTACATGATGTGTGCAAGTGAGGGTGGCAAAATGGCTTGGTAAATAGCGTTGTTTTTGTCCACACGGGTAGACACACGGGCGTGTGTCTAGACCGTGTGTGACACACGGTCAGCCCCATGGGCATGTGATTCGGCTGTGTGTCCCCTATAGCTAAATTGTTGCAAAACAGTATGCTTAGTATGGAGCACACGGGCATGGGACACGGCCGTGTATCTCAACCGCTTGAAGGACACGATCTCGGGACACAGGTGTGTGTCTTGGTCGTGTAAATTCAATTTGTTCTTAGGTGACAAACAGAGAGTTACATGGGTTAGGGACACGAGCATGTGTGACCACACGGCCTACCCACACGGGCGTGTCTCAAGCCACACGGGCGTGTGACTCCTGTTTTAGCAAAAATTCTTTTAGTGTCGTAAAATTTTCTAAAGTTCTTAGTTTAGTCCTGAACCGCTTCCAAAGCATGTTTTAAGTCTCGATAGGCTCATTTTAGGGACGATGTGATTGATTGTTAAAAGTTTTAATTTTGGTGCCAAATTTACAACTCGAAATATATGTTTGCTTGTGTTTACGTTCGATAATGCCTCGTACCCTTCCGGCGTCGAATACGGGTAAGGGGTGTTAGAAAGAAAATACTTCGTTTCATTCATAAAGGAAAATAGAGTCCATGTTTCATCGGGCTATATGAGATTATTGAAAGAATAGGACCAGTGGCATATCAGCTAGGGTTACCTATTGAGTTAGAAAAGATTCACAACGTGTTTCATGTATCGATGTTTCATCGATATGGATTTGATCAATCTTATGAGATTTCTCCGTCGGAGATCAAAATTCAACCCGATATGACGTACAGCGAAGAACCGATCAAAATTTTAGCATGTGAGTTTAAAGAGTTGAGAAATAAAGACATAGCTTTGGTGAAAGTTTTGTGGCAATGACACAATGTCAAAGAGGCTATGTGGGAGCCCGAGGAAGCTATGAGAAAACAATACCCTAACCTTTTCACTAGTAAGATTTTTTGGGACGAAAATCCCTAAGGGGGAGTGTTGTAACAACCCGTTTTTAGTCAAATCGGTATAGTGATTTTGGAACCACAAATATGAGATTGAATAATTATTTTAATACTATTTTCAGTGTTTACAGCATGATAGCATGTATGTGTGAAAGTTTCGTGAATTAATTTTACCGTTTGAATGCTTAATTCGGTAAAAAAGACTAAATTGCGTAAAGTGTAAAAGTGGAGTTCTATTAGCTAAAAGTGTCTAATAGCTATAAAACCTTAAAGTAAAGGTCCTTATGTTGTAATTAGACCATTAATGACATAAGTGGACATATATGGACATATAATATAGTAATTTATTAATAACGGTTAATTAAAACAAAAGAAAAGCAATTTTTTGTCCATCTTTCTCACCATAGACGAATATTGAAGAGAAGAAAAGTCTTTTTCTTTAAGGTTCATTTGGCCAATGTATTTTGTTCAATTAAGGTACGAATTTTGTCTCGTTTTTAATGATTTCTATGTTTTTGTGATCGTTGCAACTAGTACTAGCTAGTCGAGGGATTATTTTGCAAAACTATCAAAGATTTTGAATGATGCCATTGATGAATACATTTGTATTTTGAAGTTTCTTGATAGATTATAAATGCTTGTTGATAGCTATACAAGTTTTGTTAAGTGATTTTTAGGGAAAATGCAAAATAGATTATAAATGCTTGTTGATAGATATACATTTATCACACATAAAGCATTCACTCTTATAAATTATTCAACACGATCACATTGCCCCTTCTAGGGGCCTATGAGGCCTAAAACATACTTTAGACTCACACGGCCAACCACAAGCCTGTGTGTCTAGCCCGTGTGTCCTTCGAAGTGGCCACACACGCCCATGTGCTCGGCAGTGTGCCAGTTAGAGAGTATACTGACTTGTACCACACGGCCAATCACACGCCCGTGTGTGAGATCGTTTGGAGCATACTGACTTCAATTCAATTTCATCACCAGGGGACACACGGCCATGTAACATGATTGTGTGTCACACATGGCTGAGACACACACCCATGTCTCTGCCTGTGTGGACAAAAATAGGCCATTCGCAAGGCCAATTTGCCACCTGTAACGCCCCAATTTTGGCGAATTCTGTGATTGTTTGGTAAAATTTAAAATTTTGTGTTCTGTCTGCTTGATGAAGGTTTATTTATGATAGGGGGCCTCTAGAAGGCCCAAGCTTAAGCTAAAACCCAGTAACTTTGTGTGATTTTAATCCATAAGAGGAAAAGGGGGTTCTGGTTAGCAGGGGTCTTAAATATTATTTGGGTAAAATAAGACATAAGGAAGCAAGTGGCAAAGTGGCATGTGGCGCCACTGGGAAGGCTATAAAAGTGGCGTGTAGAAGGGTAGGAAGAGCCCAGGTTCGAGCCGCAAGACAAGCAAATAAGGTGTTTATTTTTTTGTGCACAAAAAGGGGAGGTGATGGAATTCAAGGGGGAACTCTGTTAGGGAGAGTTTAAGATGATAAGGGGATTGAGTAAGGATAAAGATATGGGAGGAAATCTAGGAGCTGATCAAGGAACAAGAGGTGGCCGGCCAAAGGACTTTAGCATGGGAAATTCGGCTAGGGTAGTGCTTGTATTAATTCGGCACAAGGGGGTAAGTGAGCCGTTTTCTGATCACTCTTCCTCTCCTTTTATTTTTCTTTTTCTCTCCATTTGTTATTCTTTTCTTCTTCTGTTCCCCATAGCCGAATCCTTCAGCCACCTTACTCTATACGACCTTCCTTCCATTATTTTTAAAACTATAACCGATTGCCTCAAATCCCGAAATCCTGAAAACTTGATTCCTCTTATACCGATTTCCCTAGCCAATTCTCTTAATTTTTCTCAACATCTTTGGCCGATTCTCTTATCCTCTAAACCCCAAGTTTCTGTCGACAATACCACAGTAAAACCCTCATATTTTATATTTCTCTACACTATTGCAAAAAAAGCCGAAAATCCCACACTATCCTAGGGACATAGCAGAATACTGAGATCACTGAAGGCTCGACTTTTGTTATCGTTGAGGGCTTAGAGCTGCACCAGAATCAAGTAGGAACTAAGGGGGGACATTGAATGAAAGAATCGGTGGTAAGTCTTTCCAACTTAGTCTATCTTTCGTATTGTAAGAAAAGCCAGAATCCCTAAAAGTTAGGGAGGTTGTCGATTTGGACTTGTAGCCCTAAGGGGGTTGTGATAACAGTATTATTTTGGTAATGGTGTGATTAAGAGGCTATTGATCAAGGGCTTGGACAAGTGGAGCGAACAGATCTGGATCGAGACGCTACTTTCTGCAAAGGTAGGAACGCTAAGGCCTAAGGTGTTATTGGCCGAATTTGGTAAAGAGTTAATATGTAGTTTGTTTCGGTAGTTAGATTAACGTGGTAGTAGTATAATTCTAGGCAGTTCATGCGTGGATCTTGTCAGCAAATCGTCATAAAACAGGTGTGTAACTGACACCCTCTCATTGACTAGATTGGCAAAAGCTGAAATGCTGAAAAGTCAGTATTTTGGGAATTTACGTGTGCGAATGCTCGCAAGATAGTTGGGTTTGTATATTTGGTAATCTAAAGTAACAAACTGCAGTACACTCGATTTCGTGCATTTTGATAATTTGGGTTTAATGGGCCAAAAATTGGGTTCATGGGCCAACGGGCCCAATTCGATAAGTATCCGCGGTAAGTGTTCTGATGGTACGTAAATGGTTAGGATATGCATGAAAACCCTAAAAGTAGCTAAATTACTATAATACCCTTATGTATGGGAAATTACCATGATACCCCTGGGTGTAAATGACTGATATGCCCCTACGGTTAATTTTGTCTGAAAAGCGTGTTGATTTAAATCTGTATGTTGTATGCCATGAATGAATCTTTGTTGCATGGGGACATGGTGTAATATCCTGATTTTGGGCCTAGTCGGAATAGTGGTTTCGTGACCACAAAATTCGAGATAGAAATAATTATTTTATGATTATTTTGAGGTCTATGATATGATTGCATGATTGTGTGAAAATTTCGTGAAGAAATTTTATGCATAAAGTGCTTAAATTGAAATTAGGGACTAAATCGAATAATTTACAAAACTTGCATTCTAGAAGTTTCTAGTATGATATTGTTTTGAAATATTAATTAGGATGTCTTAAATAGCAATTTTACCAATTTATAAGTCTATGGACAAAAATTGGACATGGATGGAATTTTTGGAAAGTTTAGTAGTAAGGGTATTTTGGTCATTTAGGGGTAAAATGAATTAAAATACAAAATTAAAAGCCAATTTTGCTCATCTTCAACCCCATGGACGAATATAGCAAGGAGAAACCATGGCTAGGGTTTTTCAAGCTTCCAAGCTCGATTGTAAGTCCATTCTAGCCCCGTTTTTCAAGTTCTTTACGTTTTTGGAGTCCCGGTAGCTCGATTAAGCTTATGCTAGCCATAATTCAACCTAGGGTTCATATTTGGAAAAATACCCATAGGTGAAATTTGTGTATTTTGGTGTTTTATGATAGAATATGAGGTTTTTGAATTATGTTAGACAACTTGTGCTACTCGGTTTTAAGCGAAAACTAGCAAAAGGGCTTAATCGGTAAAAATACCTAATAGTCATAAGTACATGTTAGAGTGAGAATTTGATGTTTCCATAGAAGGGAAAAATGGTCAGCATGTCATAAAACATAAGAAAATAGGCTGAAGTTTAATTTACGAGCTTTGGGGCAAAAGTGTAAATATGCAAATGTTTAGGGGCAAAACTGTAATTTTGCCAAAATATGATTTTGGGTCAATTTGAATAATGTGAGTCCTAATTAGACTATATTTTAAATGATAGAGCAAGGAAAACTAAAATTCGGGCTAAAATGGGGAAAATACCAAGTTGTGGACGAAATGGTAAAAGTAGCCATTTTTGCATACGAGGTAAGTTCATGTGTAAATGTAGTAACATAATTGTTGTTTTAAGGAATTTAATGTTGTTTATATGATATGATGCTTATTATTATCATGAAACGTTATGTTTTGTGGCTATTGTTGAATAATATGTAATTATGTGAATTACCTGGTGAGTATGAACTATCACCGAGTATCGGTTCCAATATTCCGTGGAAGACGGCAAAGATGTGAGATCGAGGAAAAAATCCCGTTTGAACCTTAGGAATAGATTAGGATACAAGTGACATGTCACTAGGATATTTGGGCATCCGAACTCGTTGAGTTGAGCCCGAGTTCACTTATGGATGCAAGCGTCCGAACTCGTTGAGTTGAGTCCGAGTTCACTTATGGATGCGAGCGTCCGAACTCGTTGAGTTGAGTCCGAGTTCGTGAGATGTAACTAGGCATCCGAGCTCGTTTAGTTGAGTCCGAGTTCACTTATGGATGCGAATGCCTGAGCTCGTTGAGTTGAGTCCGAGTTCACTTATGGGCGGGTTACATGGTAGCTTGGCTACATATGTGGCACTTATGTGCAAACTTTTTCCATGTATCCAAATTATATTCCGATGTGTTCAACGGGTAGAATTTTACTCAAGCGGAGGAATACTCGAGATGAAAGGGACGTATTGGTAAGTGTTGTGAAATGAATACTTTGAACAGGTATGTACTTAACCCTCGGGTTGAAAACTCGATATAACAACAATATGGTAAGATGATAAATGAAAATGTGATATGAATGTCTCGGTGATGATTATGCAAATGAAGTTTTATGTTTGCTTATATAGTTGTGTTACTTGCTATTTGCATGTGAACTTACTAAGCATTTATGCTTACTCCGTTCTTTTCAATCCTTGTAGTGTTGACAAGCCAGCTCGGAAATCGGGAACGGTCGGAGGCACGTTCACACTATCCGTATACCATCTTGGCATAATGGCTTGCATATTTTAAGTATGGCATGTATAGCATTATAATCATTTTGTATATATGGTCTTATGATATGGTTATTGAGTGGTATGGAAATGCTTGGTAATGATTAGCCATTGGAATGGCTAATCATGATCATATTTGGTGTTATGTATGCTAAATTGCTAGCTAATCCATGGAAACCATGAAATAGGTAAAATTTACCATAAAATAGATTCAGACAGCAACAGTGATGTGAGTTTGAAAAATCATTAAAAATAGTAGAGATACAATTAGATGATGAATAAAATATGGAATTGAAGAATTATGAGTCTATTTTAATATGGATTGAACAAAACAGGTATATGAATTAATTTTATGAGATATTTGAATTTTTGTGAAACAGGGCCAGAGTGATTTCTGAATCCCCTGTTCTGACTTTAAAAATTTATCATAAAATGTAAAAATATAATTAGAAGTCATTCTTTATATGTACAGATTCCTTATTGAGTCTAGTTTTAAGAGAAACAAACTTCATAGTCATTGAAATCTGTACAGAGAGATATCTGATTCGTAATACACAGAGGTCAGAGTAGTCGAACCCTGAAACAGGGGAGACTTTAACTAATAAACTGTACTAATTGACTTGACCAAAAATTCTAGAAAAAATTTATTAGATAGATATATGAGTCTAGTTTCAGGAAAAATTTACGGAATTGGATTTTGAGTTTCGTAACTCGAGATATGAATTTTTAAGCGACTGTGACGCAGATTGCTAGCTTGACTGGAAATTGTAAAAATAAATTGTTTGAGCTGTTTAAGTAATGAATTAAGTCTGTTAACACCTCGTGTTCAACGCCGGCAATGGTATCGGGTACGGGCTGTTACATTTGATGGTATCAAGCAGGTTTAGTCGGTTCTCGGACTAACTTAGCATGTGTAAAAGTTTAGCTATACATGCCACTGATTTGTGATAGTGTGATGTCTTCCGACGCGTATGAGTACCGTCTTATTTAGACAGGGTACTCTTCAACCGAGCTACGCCGACCATGTTCAATGTTATGTGAAGGTATTTGAGTAAAATTATGATTATGATAAGTCTCGGTTCAGAAAAGTATGAATAAAAGTTTATGATACATATGTGATAAATATCCATATTTGCTTCATGCTCATATGATGTAGTGTTTATGGCTTACTTGATAAGATGAACAGAATAAATAGAAAGTAGTAGAGGTATGAATAAAAGTCATAATATTATGATACGAATGAAAATGTCATTGTCTTGATTTGGACGTCGAATGTTGATGAATGCTAATGATATATAATTTTTATGAGATAAAGGATTATAATGAAATGAACTTATCTATGTTAAATTGTTGGACTGAATAATATGATTGTAATGACATGTACATGATGATGGACAAAATGAAAGTTGTGATTGTGATGCAAATATCTATGTTTGTTTGGTCTTATATGATGTCATGAGCATGACTTAATGTAATTAAATGGATGGATAAGTAAAGCTATCTAGAAAACATAGAATGTATGCATAAGTATATTGTCTAAATGGGACAATAGGAAAATTTGTGTAAGCCAACATGAATGTTGCATTGCCTGAATGAATGACATGATTTTGATGATGTTACTATGATGATGGAAGTTGTGTCATATGTGTATGTATAAGAAAGTCGAGTCAGAGGTCCTACAACCCCTCCCCCTTACCGAAGTGGTACTTATAATGGAATTTCATGAGATTTGTATTGAATAAGTTTCCGGTTGAGAACCCAAAGAGTTTAGTGATAGAATAATTATAAGTATGATCAAAGATTGAAAATGAGTTGATAAGTAAAGTCAGAGCCAGTAAAGTATCGGATTGACTTAAAGATTATTGGAGTTATGCACTATCCCAATTAGAGAAGGAATTCTCTTTGGTAAATCGAATTACTCAGGTGCAAGGTCGAGAAAAGTGTAAATCGAAATTTATTCAAAACTGGCCTTCTTTAGTGAATGGTTTAATATGAAATTTGTGACGGCAGAACTAGTTGGGGAAATGATACTTGAAATGTGAACTATCTGAGTGTGACAGTTATGACTGGAGAGATTTAGCAGTCTCTTTTGAAATGTTCTATGTGTTTACCCATTCTCAGAAATATTTCTATGGCTATTGATCTTCTGAAGAAATTCTTGTTATATGGGAATGTCTTCTAATTCTGGTGTTGGATGAAAGCATTGGTAGTCTGACTGGTTTATAATTTATATTGCTCTATTTCATCAGGTATTCTATTTCATTTCGTCTGATAAGCATTGATGAGAGAATACGTAAGATATTATGTTTCTTCTACTTGATGCTTCATCTGATATATATGTATGGGAAGATATATTGTTCTTGTTATATTTGATTTCAGTGGGATTAAATGATGTTTTCTTCTGGACTTTCTTTCTTTGAAGAATTATCGGGGTATTCTATATTTTCTCTATGAGTTTGGTTTTCGATTCTCCAGCATAGTATCGTAACTTGGGTTTCTTTATCCTGGATCTCTTTATTCTGGATTTCTTTATTCGGTTTTCTTGTTATCTTTGTTCCATAATTTGTCAATTATCACTCATGTTCGAAATACGTTTTTCAGCTCATGATAATCATGTCAAATATGACTATACTTCTAATTTGATCTTGGTAATGTGGTGATTTTAGTATTGGGGTTTTTTCTAATTTCTGTGTAAGGATTTGACATCAGTAAAGGCATAAGTGATAAAAGCGCGAGTTTCAGTCGGTATGGTGAATTATCTATTTGAAAGATTTCATGTGACAATTATTTCAGGATTATTTTTCCCAAGTCTGATAATAGAATTTCATTTTATACGGATAAAAGAGTAAATAGTCTGAACGAGAAGTGTATATTTATTAGAAAGAGTTGGATATTAGTTAAAATCACTACGAATGATAAGGTTTTCGTCTTGTGAAAGCTGAAAAGTTTATTACATGTTGACAAAGTTTGGATAGATGAGAATATTGGTAACCGAAGTGTCTGAACTAGACTAGTCTGCATTGAGTAAAGACTTCCTGACTTTCAGTAATGTACTGTTGTATGAATTGTGATGTGTTTCAAGACAGTGAGGTAATGTGATAGTTTAGAGCATTCGATGTTACATAAAATCTGAGTTGTTAAAGAGGTTAAAACCGAGCATTGGGATCTATCAAAATTATCCTTGCCAGTGTTGATATTGGGATGGAAATGAGAAGGATTATTCTTGAGGCCATATCAGAATTATTTCCATGGCGGAAAGAGGAAAATGTGATGTATCCTATTATTAAATGTTTGGCGAAATCTATAAATCATATCGGTATTGAATGAATTCCTACTCATCAGATTCATGGAATTTCAGGTCTTTTTGATTGTTGAATTTCTTGGAATTCTAGTCTCCATTAACCAAATTGAGATTTGGTTTTATGTCAAGATGACAAGGGAAACGGAGAAGGGTTGAAAATTTAAGAACAATTAAGAGATGAGTTCGTAAACTTTCAGAATATATGAGAAATTAATGAGATATATTGGAGGCACCGCCTGAGTGAAAGTTCTTCAGCACCGAATATGAAATTGAGGAATCTAAGTGAAGACCACTTTTCTGGTAAGATTTTCGGGGACGAAAATCCCTAAAGGGGGGGAGAGTTGTAATATCCTGATTTTGGGCCTAGTCGGAATACTGGTTTCGTGACCACAAAATCCGAGATAGAAATAATTATTTTATGATTATTTTGAGGTCTATGATATGATTGCATGATTGTGTGAAAATTTCGTGAAGAAATTTTATGCATAAAGTGCTTAAATTGAAATTAGGGACTAAATCGAATAATTTGCAAAACTTGCATTCTAGAAGTTTCTAGTATGAAATTGTTTTGAAATATTAATTAGGAGGTCTTAAATAGAAATTTTACCAATTTATAAGTCTATGGACAAAAATTGGACATGGATGGAATTTTTGGAAAGTTTCGTAGTAAGGGCATTTTGGTCATTTAGGGGTAAAATGAATTAAAATACAAAATTAAAAGACAATTTTGCTCATCTTCAACCCCATGGCCGAATATAGAAAGGAAAAACCATGGCTAGGGTTTTTCAAGATTCCAATCTCAATTGTAAGTCCATTCTAGCCCCGTTTTTCAAGTTCTTTACGTTTTTGGAGTCCCGGTAGCTCGATTAAGCTTATGCTAGCAATAATTCAACCTAGGGTTCATATTTGGAAAAATACCCATAGGTGAAATTTGTGTATTTTGGTGTTTTATGATAGAATATGAGGTTTTAAATTATGTTAGACAACTTGTGCTACTCGGTTTTAAGCGAAAACTAGCAAAAGGGCTTAATCGGTAAAAATACCTAATAGTCATAAGTACATGTTAGAGTGAGAATTTGATGTTTCCGTAGAAGGGAAAATGGTCAGCATGTCATAAAACATAAGAAAATAGGCTGAAGTTTAATTTACGAGCTTTGGGGAAAAAGTGTAAATATGCAAATGTTTAGGGCAAAACTGTAATTTTGCCAAAATATGATTTTGGGTCAATTTGAATAATGTGAGTCCTAATTAGACTATATTTTAAATGATAGAGCAATGAAAACTAAAATTCGGGCTAAAATGGGGAAAATACCAAGTTGTGGACGAAATGGTAAAAGTAGCCATTTTCGCATACGAGGTAAGTTCATGTGTAAATGTAGTAACATAATTGTTGTTTTAAGGAATTTAATGTTTTTTATATGATATGATGCTTATTATTATCATGAAACGTTATGTTTTGTCGCTATTGTTGAATAATATGTAATTATGTGAATTACCTGGTGAGTATGAACTATCACCGAGTATCGGTTCCAATATTCCGCGGAAGACGGAAAGATGTGAGATCGAGGAAAAAAGCCCGTTTGAACCTTAGGAATAGATTAGGATACAAGTGACATGTCACTAGGATATTTGGGCATCCGAACTCGTTGAGTTGAGTCCGAGTTCACTTATGGATGCGAGCGTCCGAACTCGTTGAGTTGAGTCTGAGTTCACTTATGGATGCGAGCGTGCGAACGCGTTGAGTTGAGTCCGAGTTCGTGAGATGTAACTAGGCATCCGAGCTCGTTGAGTTGAGTCCGAGTTCACTTATGGGCGGGTTACATAGTAGCTTGGCTACATATGTGGCACTTATGTGCAAACTTTCCATGTATCAGAATTATATTCCGATGTGTTCAACGGGTAAAATTTTACTCAAGCGGAGGAATACTCGAGATGAAAGGGACGTATTGGTAAGTGTTGTGAAATGAATAATTTGAACAGGTATGTACTTAACCCTCGGGTTGAAAACTCGATATAACAACAATATGGTAAGATGATAAATGAAAATGTGATATGAATGTCTCGGTGATGATTATGCAAATGAAGTTTTATGTTTGCTTATATAGTTGTGTTACTTGCTATTTGCATGTGAACTTACTAAGCATTTATGCTTACTTCGTTCTTTTCAATCCTTGTAGTGTTGACAAGCCAGCTCGAAAATCGAGAATGGTCGGAGGCACGTTCACACTATCCGTATACCATCTTGGCATAATGGCTTGTATATTTTGAGTATGGCATGTATAGCATTATAATCATTTTGTATATATGGTCTTATGATTTGGTTATTGAGTGGTATGGAAATGCTTGGTAATGAGTAGCCATTGGAATGGCTAATCATGATCATATTTGGTGTTATGTATGCTAAATTGCTAGCTAATCCATGGAAACCATGAAATAGGTAAAATTTACCATAAAATAGATTCAGACAGCAACAGTGATGTGAGTTTGAAAAATCATTAAAAATAGTAGAGATACAATTAGATGATGAATAAAATATGGAATTGAATAATTATGAGTTTATTTTCATATGGATTGAACAAAACAGGTATATAAATTATATTTTTTGAGATATTTGAATTTTTGTGAAACAGGGCCAGAGTGATTTCTGAATCCCCTGTTCTGACTTTAAAACTTTATCATAAATTGTAAAAATATAATTAGAAGTCATCCTTTATATTTACAGATTCCTTATTGAGTCTAGTTTTAAGAGAAACAAACTTCATAGTCATTGAAATTCTGTACAGAGAGATATCTGATTCGTAATACACAGAGGTCAGAGTAGTCAAACCCTGAAACAGGGGAGATTTTAACTAATAAACTGTACTAATTGGCCCAACCAAAAATCCTAGAAAAAAATTACTAGATAGATATATGAGTCTAGTTTCAGGATAAATTTACAGAATTGGATTTTGAGTTTTGGAACTCGAGATATGAATTTTTAAGCGACTGTGATGCAGATTGCCAGCTTGACTGGAAATTTTAAAAATAAATTGTTTGAGCTGTTTAAGTAATGAATTAAGTCTGTTAACACCTCGTGTTCGACTTCGGAAACGGTCTTGGGTGCGGGGCGTTACACATGGGTTATATTTTGGAGGAAGCGTCCTGGTGGCTATGCCACAATTATCTGATCTGGTGGCTCTGCCACAAATTTATGTTCTAGAGGCTCTGCCACTATTATCTGTATCTGGTGATTCTGTCACATTATCTGTTCTGGCAGCCATGCTACATATTTCTGAGGTGTGTAGAGATTGGGTGGGTCGAGTAGTCTCCCCACATGGTGAAAGGTTTGTAAGGGGGTGCATGTGGTTGGTTATGGGTTGGGTTTTGCATATACATGAAATATCTGATCTGATCTGTTATGGGCCTATGGGCTTAATTCTGTATTCTGTTCTGGGCTAAGGTCGATTTATTCTATTTCTGTGGGTTGAGCTGATATGAGCTATGGTTGGGTTAATTTTACACACTGAGTTTCCCCAAACTCATCCCCTATTTTCATCCATACAGGTAATCCCCAACCATAGTGGGCTTGGAGCTGCGAGGGATTCGGAGTGGCCACTCATTCTGCACTATGGTTTTCTTCTGGTGAATTGGACTTCATTTTTCATTTACTTTGATGATTTGGGTTTTATTATGTAATAAGGCCGCTCTATTATTTTTTTATGGGTTTGGTTTATATTTTATTATGATGAACTTAATTTATATTAACTATCAAAATGGGCTAGATCTAGGGTTCGTTTTCAAAAACATAAATTGATTTCAAAGTAACACGATCTCGAACAAGGCTTCTACTATGATAACATTTCCCAAAATTAAATATGTTTTATTTTAAAATGAACATAATTACAATGGTAACCTAAAGGAATACATGATGTTAGAGTGTGGCAATGGCGGTGTGCATGTCTAGGATTGGATCCGAAAGAGCTTGGTACTTAAGCAATCCGATGGACTCACCTCCTCTTTTTCGGTTTCCTACCTGGTGCACAACTTCCATTCACTTTAACACTTAATGAATTAATCCTTTGAACATCAAGTACGCTTTGATGTGGCACGTCGGATCCGGTCAAAACGTCTAGGCCGGGTTTGGGGTGTTACATTTAGTGGTATCAGAGCCAAGTTGCAACAACTCGGCTGTGGAATGGGTTTACAAAAACAAAGTTTTTAAAAAAAAAAAATTTTTTTTAAAAGAAGTTCTCGGTTTTTAAAATTTGGATCTTCTGAAGGTGGCATTTCGAATCTCCGGCCCAAACCTGTAAGTATCATTCTGAATTTCCCTGGATATTTTTCTTGATTACCCATCTGTACTGAAACTTTGCTAGGATACTCTAGATAGGATGATACTAAGACCATAGGAAAATTTGATAAGAGACTAAAAATGTAGCTAGACTTCGGTTCTGCGAAAATAATCTCTGAAATATTGTCCGATTCATAAAACATCTGTAATAAACATTGGAATGTTATCAATGCATAAAATTCGTAAACAAATAATACGATATGAGTACAAGAACCACTCGTGGAAGAGGCTGTGGACATGGCCGAGGAAGGGCTCGAGCGGTATCTTCGTCTTCGAGACATATGCCGGCAGCAGATGCACCGGTACCGTCGGCAACAGAAGCGGAGTCTCATGATCGTGGTGCCGGGGATGATGCCCTGTCGTAGGCAATGCTTCGTGTTCTGGAAAGGGTTGCCGGGGCAAGTACGGGCAACGGAGTTCGGGGATCCATTTATGAACAACTCTGGGCCAACGGAGCGGAGATCTTTAGGGGTGTGTCAGGTATCGCCCTGAATGTGGCAGAATATTGGTTGGAGGCCACAGAATGAATTATGGATGACTTGGATTGCTCTGTGGAGCAAAAACTGAAGGGAGCCGTATCGTTGCTACGGGACGAGACTTACCAGTGGTGGCTCACTGTGAGAGAAGGAAGCGCAGCTGATAGGGTAACTTGGGACCTATTTAAGACGGCCTTTAAAGGTAAGTATGTTGGGGCAAGTTATGTGGACGCTCACAGAAAGGAATCCTTGAATCTAGTGCAAGGAGGTAAAATAGTTGCCGAGTACGAGGCCGAGTTTCTGAGGTTGAGCCGGTATGCCGTGGGCATAGTTGCTACGGAATATGAGCGAAGTGTGCGCTTCGAGGATGGTCTTAGGGATGACCTGAGGGTGTTGATTGCTCCGCAGAGGGAGCGAGACTTTGCGGTCTTGGTGGAGAAGGCAAAGATAGCAGAGGAGGTTAAGCGGGCTGAAAAGCAAAATCAGGAGAAGGATCGAAACTATTTTCAGAGGGATTCAGGACCCTCGGGTGTTGCTAATAGGAATGTTAAGAGAGCAAGGGTGGAGGAACCAGTGCGAGCAGTGCCGATGAATGTGGTTAGACCACCAATCTGTGGAGACTGTGGTAAGGTACATTTGGGCAAGTGTAGGGGTGGAAATGGAAATGGTTGAGGTTGAGGGGCACCTGGAAGGGGTGTCGGAAATGCTGAAGCTCGACAGCCAGCTTTGGTATATGCACCTCGTCGTCGAGAGGAGGGCGACGCACCTGACGTCATAACTGGTACGTTCTTGGTTTCGGGCATGCCATATACTGCTTTAGTGGATATTGGATCTACCCATTCCTATGTTTCATATGCCATATCTGGGTCGTTGGGTGTGCACTCTGAGAAGATTGTGAGTGGGGTATCTGTGTTAAGTCCTTTGGGTCACTCGGTTAGGGTAGACAAACTGTATAGGAATGTACCCTTAGAAACTCAAGGCAAGGTTTTTCCTAGAGATCTGATGGAGTTACTGTTCGGAGAGTTTGACCTCATTCTGGGAATGGATTGGCTTATTAAGCATAGGGCGACTTTGGATTGTGCTGCAAAACAAATGGTGTTAAGGACCACGGAAGGTGAGGAGGTTATGATGATAGGCGAGCGAAGGGATTATTTGTCTAATGTGGTGTCGGCATTGAGGGCCGAAAAGTGGATTCAGAAAGGTTGTGAGGCCTATTTGGCATTTGTAAGTCAGTTGAAAGAGGAAGGGCTGACAGTGGACAAGGTTAGGACTGTAAAGGAATTCCAAGATGTGTTTCCAGAGGAGCTTCCGGGATTGCCTCCAAACCGAGAAGTGGAGTTTGGAATCGACTTGTTGCCTGGAATGGCGCCAGTGTCTATCGCACAGTATAGAATGGTAGCAAAGGAGTTAGTGGAGCTAAAGGCACAAATTCAAGAGTTGTTGGATAGGGGTTTCATTAGGCCAAGCGTGTCTCTATGGGGAGCACTGGTGCTATTCGTGAAGAAGAAGGATGGTACAATGTGGATGTACATTGATTATCGCCAGTTGAACAAACTGACAATTAAGAATAAGTATACACTGCCAAGGATTGACGATCTATTTGACCAGCTTAGAGGGGCTTCTGTATTTTCTAAGATCGACCTTCGATCTGGATATCATCAGTTAAGGGTTAAGGAGTCAGATATCCATAAGACGGTATTCAGGACTCGGTATGGTCATTACGAGTTTCTGGTTATGCCGTTTGGGCTGATGAACGCTCTTGCAGCATTTATGGATGTGCAAATCGTGTGTTCCAACCATTTTTGGATCAATTCGTAGTCATCTTTATTGACAATATTCTGGTATATTCTGAAACTGAAGCAAAGCATGATGAGCATCTCTGTGTAGTGCTACAGTTGTTAAGGGAGAAGGAACGTTATGCGAAGTTCAGCAAGTGTGAACTTGGGTTGAGGGAGGTAACTTTCTTAGGACATGTGGTCTCTACTGAGGGGATTAAGGTGGACCCTCAAAAAATTGAAGCGATTTTCGAGTGGAAGCCGCCTAGGTCGGTGTCAGAAATACAGAGTTTCCTAGGTTTGGCAGGATACTACCGAAGGTTTGTGGAAGGCTTTTCTGTGTTGGCTGTGCCTCTGACAAAACACATAAGGAAAGGGTGTCGTTTGTATGGACTGAGACCCAACAGGAAGCTTTTGAGAAGTTGAAGAAAGTTCTGACTGAACCACCTGTGTTAATTCAGCTGAAGTCTGGGAAGGATTTTACTGTGTACAGCGACGCATCACATGTAGGTTTCGGCTGCGTGTTAATGCAGGAGGGTAAGGTGGTTGCATATGCGTCACGGCAGCTTAAGCCTCACGAGGGGAACTATCCTACTCATGATTTGGAGTTGGCGGTAGTGATATTTGCACTTAAGATTTGGAGACATTACTTGTATGGAGAAAGGTGTATTATATACACAGACCATAAGAGTCTTAAGTATTTGTTGACGCAGAAGGAGCTGAACCTTAGGCAAAGGAGATGGATTGAGTTGCTTAAGGATTATGACTGTTCGATCGAGTATCACCTGGGCAAGGCTAATGTGGTAGCCAATGCTTTGAGTCGTAGAACTGTATCTGATCTGAGAGAAATGTTTGCTCGTTTGAGTCTGTATGATGATGGCAGTTTTTTGGTTGAATTGCAAGTAAGGCCAACCTGGGTGGACCAAATTAAGGAAAAGCAGTTGGAAGATGAGTCTTTGGTCGCTTGTTTTCAACAAGTTAAGGAAGGGGGAACTTCGGAGTTCAGTTTAAATGGTGATGGAGTTTTGTGTTTCCGAGGAAGAATTTGTGTTCCGAAGAATTTTGATTTAAGGCAGACAATATTGAAGGAAGCTCATAGGGGACTATGTGCCATGCATCCTGGAGGGAATAAGTTGTATCACGACTTGTGAGAATTGTACTGGTGGCCTGGACTTAAGCGAGAAGTAACAGAATTTGTAGGAAAATGTTTGACATGCCAACAAGTGAAAGCTGAGCATCAATTACCTTCTGGACTTTTACAGCCGGTGAAGATACCGCTTTGGAAGTGGGAGATGGTAACCATGGACTTTATGAGTGGGTTGCCATTGACACCATCGAAGAAAGACTCGGTATGGGTGATTGTGGATAGGTTGACCAAATCGGCCCATTTAATACCAGTACGTACTGACTTTTCACTTCAAAAGTTAGCCAAGCTGTATGTGGCGGAGATTGTACGACTTTATAGAGTCCCAGTTTCGATTATCTCGGACCGAGATCCCAAATTCACATCTCGGTTTTGGAAAAGGTTGCATGAGGCGTTGGGGACGCGGTTGAACTTCAGTACGACTTTCCATCCCCAAACTGATGGTCAGTCGGAAAGGGTCATTCAGATTCTGGAGGACATGTTAAGGGGATGCGTGATTGACTTTCGAGGTAGTTGGGAGGATTACTTACCGTTGGCAGAGTTTGCATACAATAACAGTTATCAGGCAAGTATTCAAATGGCACCGTATGAAGCACTGTATGGACGAAGGTGTCGTACACCTAGTTGCTGGACGAAGCTAGGGGAGCGGCAAGTTCTTGGACCAGAATTGGTGGCTGATACTGAGGATAAGGTCAGAATAATTAGGGATCGTTTAAAAGAAGCTTCGGATAGGAAAAAATCGTATGCAGATTTGAAGCGTAAGGAGATTGAGTACTCAGTAGGAGATATGGTCTTCTTAAAGGTTTCTCCTTGGAAGAAGATATTGAGGTTTGGTAAGAAAGGCTAGTTGAGTCTGCGGTTCATTGGGCCTTATCGGGTTTTGAAGCGAGTAGGCCCAGTGGCTTATCAGTTGGAATTGCCTCTAGAACTAGACAGGATTCACGATGTTTTCCATGTCTCCATGTTAAGGCGTTATCGTTCTGACCCTGCTCATGTCGTGCCGGTTGCAGAAATTGAAGTGCAAACTGATTTGACATTCGAGGAAGAGCCGGTGCAAAAATTTGATCGAGTTGTTAAGGTTCTGAGAAGGAAACCTGTCCCCTTAGTGAAGGTGCTTTGGCGTAATCATGGCAGAGAGGAAGCTACTTGGGAGCTGGAAGAGGTGATGCAACGACAATACCCTCATCTGTTTGGACCAGGTAAATTTCGAGGATGAAATTTCTTTAAGGAGGGTAGAGTTGTAACGCCCCAATTTTCAGGAATTCTGTGATTGTTTGGTAAAATTTAAAATTTTGTGTTCTGTCTGCTTGATGAAGGTTTATTTATAATAGGGGGCCTCTAGAAGGCCCAAGTTTAAGCTAAAACTCAGTAACTTTGTGTGATTTTAATCCATAAAAGGAAAAGGGGGTTCTGGTTAGCAGGGGTCTTAAATATTATTTGGGTAAAATAAGACATAAGGAAGCAAGTGGCAAAGTGGCATGTGGCGCCACTGGGAAGGCTATAAAAGTGGCGTGTAGAAGGGTAGGAAGAGCCCAGGTTTGAGCCGCAAGACAAGCAATTAAGGTGTTTATTTTTTTGTGCACAAAAAGGGGAGGTGATGGGATTCAAGGGGGAACTCTGTTAGGGAGAGTTTAAGATGATAAGGGGATTGAGTAAGGACAAAGATAAGGGAGGAAATCTAGGAGCTGATCAAGGAACAAGAGGTGGCCGGCCAAGGGACTTTAGCATGGGAAATTCGGCTAGGGTAGTGCTTGTATAAATTCGGCACAAGGGGGTAAGTGAGCCGTTTTCTGATCACTCTTCCTCTCCTTTTATTTTTCTTTTTCTCTCCATTTGTTATTCTTTTCTTCTTCTATTCCCCAAAGCCGAATCCTTCAGCCATCTTGCTCTATACCACCTTCCTTCCATTATTTTTAAAACTATAGCCAATTGCCTCAAATCCCGAAATCTCAAAAACTTGATTCCTCTTATACCGATTTCCCTAGCCAATTCTCTTATCCTCTAAACCCCAAGTTTCTGTCGACAATACCACAGTAAAACCCTCATATTTTATCTTTCTCTACACTATTGCAAAAAAAAAAGCTAAAAATCCCACACTATCCTAGGGACATAGTTGAATACTGAGATCACCGAAGGCTCGACTTTTGTTATCGTTGAGGGCTTAGAGCTGCACCAGAATCAAGTAGGAACTAAGGGGGGACATTGACTGAAGGAATCGGTGGTAAGTCTTTCCAACTTAGTCTATCTTTCGTATTTTCAGAAAAGCCGGAATCCCTAAAAGTTAGGGAGGTTGTCGATTTGGACTTGTAGCCCTAAGGGGGTTGTGATAACAGTATTATTTTGGTAATAGTGTGATTAATAGGCTATTGATCAAGGGCTTGGACAAGTGGAGTGAACGGATCTGGATCGAGACGCTACTTTCGGTAAAGGTAGGAACGCTAAGGCCTAAGGTGTTATTGGCCGAATTTGGTAAGGAGTTAATATGTAGTTTGTTTTGGTAGTTAGATTAATGTGGTAGTAGTATAATTGTAGGCAGTTCGTGCGTGGATCTCGTCAGCGAATCGTCATAAAATAGGTGTGTAACTGACACCCTCTCATAGACTAGATTGGCAAAAGCCGAAAAGCCAAAATGTCGAAAAGTCAGTATTTTGGGAATTTGCGAGTGTGCGAATGCTCGGAAGATAGTTGGG
Source organism: Gossypium hirsutum (assembly GCF_007990345.1). Classification (NCBI taxonomy): domain Eukaryota; kingdom Viridiplantae; phylum Streptophyta; class Magnoliopsida; order Malvales; family Malvaceae; genus Gossypium; species Gossypium hirsutum. Next base: position 59,441,826 of record NC_053431.1, read on the forward strand.
TTTGTATATTTCGTAATCTAAAGTAACAAACTGCAGCAAGCGCGATTTCGTGCATTTTGATAATTTGGGCTTAATGGGCCAAAAATCAGGTTCATGGGCCAACGGGCCCAATTCGTTAAGTATGCGCGGTAAGTGTTCTGATGGTACGTAAATGGTTAGGATATGCACGAAAACCCTAAAAGTAGCTAAATTACTATAATACCCTTATGTATGGAAAATTACCATGATACCCCTGGGTGTAAATGACCAATATGCCCCTAGGGTTAATTTTGTCTGAAAAGTGTGTTGATTTAAATCTGTATGTTGTATGCCACGAATGAATCTTTGTTGCATGGGGACATGGGTTATATTTTGGAGGAAGCGTCCTGGTGGCTATGCCACAATTATCTGATCTGGTGGCTCTGCCACATATTTCTGTTCTGGTGGCTCTGACACGATTATCTGTATCTGGTGACTCTGTCACATTATCTGTTCTGGCAGCCATGCTGCATATTTCTGAGGCGTGTAGCGGTTGGGTGGGTCGAGTAGTCTCCCCACATGGTGAAAGGTTGATAAGGGGGTGCATGTGGTTGGTTATGGGTTGGGTTTTGCATATACATGAAATATCTGATCTGATCTGTTATGGGCCTATGGGCTTAATTCTGTATTCTGTTCTGGGCTAAGGGCGATTTATTCTATTTCTGTGGGTTGAGCTGATATGGGCTATGGTTGGGTTAATTTTACACACTGAGTTTCCCCAAACTCATCCCCTATTTTCATCCATGTAGGTAATCCCCAACCATAGTGGGCTTGGAGCTGCGAGGGATTCAGAGTGGCCACTCATTCTGCACTATGGTTTTCTTCTGGTGAATTGGACTTCATTTTTCATTTACTTTGATGATTTGGGTTTTATTATGTAATAAGGCCGCTCTATTATTTTTTTATGGGTTTGGTTTATATTTTATTATGATGAACTTAATTTATATTAACTATCAAAATGGGCTAGATCTAGGGTTCGTTTTCAAAAACATAAATTGATTTCAAAGTAACACGATCTCAAACAAGGCTTCTACTATGATAACGTTTCCCAAAATTAAATATGTTTTATTTTAAAATGAACATAATTACAATGGTAACCTAAAGGAGTACATGATGTTAGAGTGTGGCAATGGCGGTGTGCATGTCTAGGAGTGGATCCGAAAGAGCTTGGTACTTAAGCAGTCCGATGGACTCACCTCCTCTTTTCTGGTTTCCTACCTGGTGCACAGCTTCCATTCACTTTAACCCTTAATGAATTAATCCTTTGAACATCAAGTATGATTTTCTGGACTAAGAATGGAAAAATGTTTTAACGCTTTGATGTGGCACGTCGGATCTGGTCATAACGTCTAGGCCAGGTTTGGGGTGTTACACTACCCTTATTCATGCTCACCTAAACAACCAAAATGGTACCATTTCATCATACAATTAGGCAGCCAAAATCATCAACCAAATGCACAATTCATGCCATTATAATTTTATCTATTCCAAATCTCAATCACTACCATTTACTTAGTCAAAAACATGCCAAAACAATATCAATTTATATAGTTTATTTATTATAATTCTCACTCACATAACTTCCTTATAAACAACCACACAACATCTATAATCATACCTCATCAAGGCATTTCTCAAGCATTTTATACTCTACAAATCAATTAACCATTTGTGCAACTATAAAACCATAACCACATTCATACCAAACATACCAAAATAAACCATCACTCATGGCTAGATATACAAAGCAAAACATATACAATTTACAAGCCAAATCTTATGGCTATAATCACAACCAAAATACCATATCTAGCTTATACATGCCATATGCCAAATATGTATAATCCAAAAAGTATCAACTTAGATGTTTGATAGTGTGATGATGTTCCCAACGACTCCCGGATCCGAGCTAGCCTTGATTCACTATAATACATAGAAAAATAACACAAAGTAAGCTTAATAGCTTAGTAAGCTCGTATGATATAAACTTAACTAATCATAAATACGACATTCATCAATCTAAACATATTATCATGTACTTTATGATTACTAACAAACCTTTCAACTTCTTATTCATAAGCTTATAAACAATCTTTGTAACTTCTTCGATTTTAAGCTCATAATATACATGTACATACTTGTGCCAATCCATAACAAGTTCATACATACACGGAATGTCGTCGAATACTCAATGTCTCGCAAACTAAGTGTCATATTCAATATCTCACACACTAAGTACCGTACATAGCCGACGCTATCTCAAATCGTACACTAAGTGCCATATATATTTAGCCGAAGCTATGTCGAGTCGCACACAATTGTAACGCCCCGAACCCGAGACCGTCACCGGAGTCGAATACGAGGTGTTGCCAGACTTTTAAAAATTTTTCCAGACACTGCCCAGTCTGAGTACTAGTCGCTTCAAAAATCATATCTTGAGTTTCACAACTCGAAAATCAGTTTTGTGATTTTTCCCTGAAACTAGACTCATGTCCCCACCTATATATTTTTTTCTAGAATTTTTGGTTGGGCCAATTAGTACAGTTTATTAGTCAAAGTCTCTCATGTTACAGGGGTCGACTACCCTGACCTTTTCCCATTACGACTGGGATATCTCTCTGCACAGGGCTTCAATACTAATGCCGTTTGTTTCTATGGAAACTAGACTCAGAGAGGAATCCATACATATATGGTATGACCCCTAATTATCTCTGGTCAATTTATAGTGAATTTCAAAAGGCGGAACAGTGAATCCAGAAACTGTTCTGGCCCTGTTCCACAAGAACCCGAATATCTCTTTCTGTACTGTTCCTATAATTGTTTCGTTACTTCCATATGAAAGTAGATTCATCAAGGTTCGATTACATAATTTATTCACTATTTAATTCCACTCCTACGAATTTATGTGATTTTTCAATTCTACACCACTGTTGCTGTCAAAATCTGTTTTCAAGATAAACTTTACCTATTTTGTGGTTACCATGGACCAACTAGGGTTTTGCCATACATAGGTCCACATGTGATCATATTTAGCCATTCCAATGGCTGATCATTAGCCCAACACTTCCATTTCAATCCATAGTCACATCGTGAAACCATATATATACATACATAAACACAAATGGTCTAATGCCATACTCCACATCTACAAGCCATTTTCGCATGGCTTTACACACATACATCACAAAAGAACTTAAACAACAGGGGGTAATCCTATACATGCCATATCCAGAGTTCAACTAAAGAGTACCAAAAGAGCTTGATAGTGTAGATGACTTCGACTTCGCTGATCCCGACTCCGATAGCTAACGAACAAAATCTATAAAACAGAGAGCCAAAGCAACCGGGTAAGCATTTTTAAGCTTAGTAAGTCTCAAGTAATGAAATCGGCTTTGACTACAGTATTACATTCACATAGCTAACTAAGTCATTTTATTTACACACATTCTCATAATCCTACTTACTTCACACTTCATCAACATATATACACAAGGTATCAACCTTTCTAAAAGCCGAAAATTCGTTAGCCGATCGCACGAATACTATTTAAAACGAATCGACTTTTCCAATGCACATGCAACATACCTTATCGTTCGGGTTGGTCGAGCATATTTATTGAATTAGTTACAGCACAAAACGCTCACATTCAAACCCAAGTTTCTTCGGTATTTAACCGAATACAACCGCAAACACATTTGCCTTCGGGTCTTAACCCGGACATATCAACTTGCATAATTGCCTTCGGGTCTTAGCCCGGATATATCATCTCGCATAATTGCCTTCGGGTCATAGCCCGGACATATTAACTCGCATAATTGCCTTCGGGTCTTAGCCCGGATATATCATCTCGCATAATTGCCTTCGGGTCATAGCCCGGACATATTAACTCGCATAATTGCCTTCGGGTCTTAGCCCGGATATATCATCTCGCATAATTGCCTTCGGGTCTTAGCCCGGATATATTAACTCGCATAATTGCCTTCGGGTCTTAGCCCGGATATATTAACTCGCATAATTGCCTTCGGGTCTTAGCCCGGATATATTCCAATGCTCATGCACACATATATCAATAATCATAACACATCCATATCATTTCTTCGTTACTAAGGCTCAAACACAAAACATTTATTAAACCTTTCAAATTTCGGCTCAGTAGCCGCACACAAAGAGCATAATTTCAATTGGCTTTATAACATAGTCTCTAAGCACATTCGACTATCCGTCATAGTATGACTATTCATTTCAATATAATTCAAGTAGGGTCATTACTCGAAGACTTACCTCAAATGTCGTCGAACGACTTCAACGGCTATTCAATTACTTTTCCTTCCCTTTATCGGATCTAGTTCCCCTTTGCTCTTGAGCTTAAGTTCAACAAAATTTAAAATAGTCATTAATCGACTATTCAAGTATTACTTTCAGAATAATATTATATATATTGATCCGACTTTCACACACATAGATTATAGCAAGCTTTATATTAATCAATAAATAATTCATCGGCAAACTTTCATTAATGTTTACAACAAAATCACATATTCACTACGAGCTGTTTTCCTGAGCAGTAGTTACTAAATTACTTATAACTGGAGCTACTAAACTCCAAATCACTTGCCGTTAATTTTCCCTGAATATAGACTCGTATATCTTCCATCCATAAAATTTTCAGAATTTTAGGCTTGGCCAATCAATACCAGATTTTTCTTAAAGTTTCCCCTATTTCACTGTTTGACTATTCTGACCACTCTTCACTACGAATCCAATTTCTCACTTTACAGAATTCCAAATGTGTTGTATTTAATCTCATTTGAAACTAGACTCATTAAGGAGTCTAAGCATATAAATTTTATCTTATAATCATTTTTGTACAATTTATAATGATTTTCTAAAAACAGAACAGGGAATCCAGCAGTCATTTTGACTCAGCCCCACAATACTTCAAATATCTCAAGATCGGTAACTCTTTTGTTTTTATAGTTTCTTTTGTAAGAAAATAGACTCTTCAAGCTTTAATGACATAATTCACTCAGCTTCTAACTCAACTCCCACAATTTATAGTGATTTTTCCAAAATCACTTTACTGCTGCTGTCCTAAAGAGATTATTGGCAATTCACTCTTTCACACATTCTTTGTATACATATTATTTAATTATTTATCACCCTAGATATTATTAGCTAAATAGATCAATTGTACATATATACCGCCAAGACCGTACGTAATAATCTTACTTATACATAACACTACTCAAATTCTTCGAAAGCATACTAACAAAAATATCATGTACTATGCCGAACCTTTAGGAAATCAAGCACCTAATTTATCCATTTCAAAACACCCAATCGGCATTTGCTCAAGACATTAAGCAAAGTCTAGGTTCGGCTATTACACATATGAGTATTAGAAATTATAGTTTTTAACAAGATCAACTTCTTTCATCAACAATTTCTTCATCAAAACTTAAAGATAAAAATCAAATTCCTTCCTTATCTACCATAACCGAATGTTCAATTCAACCATCCAAATTCAAAGTTTTGGCATGGGCTAAGTAAGTAGCATGATGAGTAACCTAAAACAAACTAGAATTTAAAAAAAATCTAACTTGATTTACTAACCTTCCTTAGGTTTCAATGGCCGAATGTTTGCTCCCCTTTCTCTCCCTTTTGGTTCGGCTAAGAAGAACAAAGTTAAGACTTTGTTTTCTTCCCATTCTTCCTATTATTCATTATGTCTCCAATAACCCAATTTCCTATTATAATATCTAATTCAACAATTAAATTGCCCATCATCAATCCATCTTGGCCGGCCACTATAAGGGAATTGGGCAAATTTGACATGCAAGTCCACCTTTGTGTTGACATGCACTAATAAGCCCTTTAAAATTAGCCTATCACATTTCACCATGTCTCATGTTGATCCCTATTTAATAATTCCTCATACAATTGGCAAAATTAGGGAATGAAATTTCCACATATGCATGTACACACATAATAAGCATAGAATATAACAATTAATTATTTTCATAACTCGGTTTTGTGGTCCCGAAACCACTTCCCGACTAGGGTCAATTTAGGGCTGTCACACACTAAGTGCCATATATAGCCGAAGCTGCGTTGTATCGCACACTAAGTGCCACAAATAATCGATTTGTCGTCAAACATATCTGTAGTCGTGTATATACAATTTATGCAATATCAAAGCACTAAAGCATAATTTAAACTTACCTCCTATTCGAAATTGACGGATTGGTCGACTACTCCATCACATTGCTTTTCCCCCGATCTAAATCTGAATTCATTCTTTCTTGATCTATATGAATTCAGAATTAACTTATTTAATCAACCATTCTTCCAATTTAGTCCAAAACATACATTTAGGCCTATTTAGACATTAGCCCCTAAACTTTCATATTTAATCAATTTAGTCCCTATTTCACAAATACACAAAACTCACACAATTCCACAAAACCCGTGCTTGGACGAATTACCATAATGCCCCTAACAACCTATAATCTTCATTTGTCCACTCTTTTAACCACTAAATTTCACATTTTCTCAATCTAATTCCTTTTTGACATTTTTTGTAACACCCCTTACCTGTACCTGAGGCTGGGACAAGGTACAAGGAATTACAAGACATATACACGTACATTCATGCAAAATTAGGCTATAAAATTTCATTCAATTTAAAATGAATCAAACACATGAACATTGTCCCTTTTATGGGCCTACGAAGTCCAAAAACATGCATTGGGATTAGTTCAGGACCCAACTGGAAACTTTAGAAAAGTTTGGAATTTTTTTCTTTAATACAGAGCCTCACGCTCGCGTGAGACAAGGGACACACCCGTGTGCTCTTGACATGCCCGTGTCTTCAGGCCGTGTAACTCTCTGACTATGACGTCAGCACCAAAATAAGGTTACATCGCTGTATCACACGACCGTGTGTCCAAACCATGTGATGAATTAAAAATAAATGAATTCTTCATAAAATGGTGTAGACTTCACACGGCCAAGACACATGCCCGTATCTCAGCCTATGTGTTTACTACTGTGCATACTAACTTGTAAAACTAAGGTACATGGGACACACGGCAGAGCAAAATGCCCATGGGGCTGACCCTGTGTCACACACGGCCTAGACACATGCCCATGTGTCTACCCGTGTGGACATTTTAGAGGCTAATTTCCAAGCCAATTGCCACCCTCAAACACTCATTTACTCAAACATGTTTCATATCATGCAACATAACCTATTTAAACACTCAAATAATCAATATCATGGCACTATCATGTCTTCTTAGTGTCATCTTATTTGCACATTCTATTAGCCATACCTTTGAAAAATATTCCACACCAATTTCATGCATAAACAAGATTTGTCATTTTAATTCCAAGTTACAAACTCTTCACTATGATCATCTCAAGTCATTAAGTCATCCCTTAATTTCAAGCATCTAATTCACGTCTCACCATATACCCATCAAACAATCACATAACACATTGTTAAGGCATTAGCACATGCATGCATGAAGACTTAGATTTCACAACTCAATAATCAAATATAAGCGATATCACATGGCTATTACAAAATGAATCATCAACATTATAGGCCTTTACAATTTGGCCAAAATAGCATGACACATATCACAAAATAACCAAGTCCCCTATCACAAAATATCAAATTCACTATACCCAAATGTTCTTTTGATAGTGTGATCGAATACTCCGATAGCTTCTGATCCCCAAGCTAACTTGGTGGAACTACAAAGGATGGAAAGGAAATGGAGTAAACATTAAAGCTTAGTAAGTCCATACGCAAATAATATGCAATGAGAACAAGCAAATATCATATAACATCATGATAGCATAAATATAAAGATTGTTTATCATTCAAACCTTTTTGGACTTATTTATTATGTATATATTTCCTTATCACGAACCATCATTTACCAAGGTATTACTCATAAGCATAGCGTACATACCTGTACCATTTCGTAGTATAACATACAACCATACCTTTTTTAATATGCCCTCCTTGGGACTTTCATTACAAGATCCATTGCATTACCCGTTGAACACTTAGAATAATATTGGAAACGCGAAAAACCTTGCACCTGAGTGCCACATACACATACGTAGCCAAAGCTACCTCAAAACATATAACACTCGTAATAGAGCTACTCATGGGCCTACTCATACAAGCTGTCAGTCAGGGCGTAACTACACGGGCTTTCACCCAAGCTGTCAGGTATCCAACACAATCAGGACTACCTAGCCACCGGTAAGACACCCAAGACTAGCACTTGAAACCAAATTACATACGTCATAAACATCATGAACTCAGACCAACCCAATGAGCTTAGATCATACAATTTTCTAGTGACATGTCACTTGTATCCTAAACTATTCCTAAGGTTCAAACGAGATTCTTTCTTACATGTACATAACATTTAAAATGTAGTTGCTCGTGATGTCGTGGAAAACGAACATAATATCATACTTTCATAACCACCACCAACTCAATAAGCACAGATGTCACATATATCATGAACTCAGACCAACTCAATAAGCACAAATGTCACATATATCATGAACTCAGACCAAATCAATGAGCTTAGATCATATAATTTTTTAGTGACATGTCACTTGTATCCTAAACTATTCCTAAGTTTCAAACGGGATTCTTTCTTACATGTACATAACATTTCAAACGCACTTGCTCGTGATGTCGTGGATAACGAACATAATATCATACTTTCATAACCACCATTAGGCATAACATCCATAATGAAAATAAAATATTTACCACATAATATCAATACATTAAAATATCCTATATTGTCACATTATTTACACATGTACTTACTTAAGTACAAAATGATGAGAAACAAGCCTATTCATTGTAAACTTTATTCTTTCCTCGACCAAGACCCGAATCACGTTTTTCTTGACCTATAATGGAAAATTTAACTTGTTTAATAATCACATTATTCAAATAAATCCATAATTCATACCTTAGTAAAATTATCTTTTACCCCTAACTTTTCACTTATTTACAATTTAGTCCCAGCTCGTAAAATGAAACGCATGCATTTTCTTTATTACCCAAGCCTAGGCAAACTTTCCTTGTACTCATAACAACCCATACTTTTCATCAAAATCAGATTATTATCACTTATTTTACACCTTTTACAAAATAGTCCTTTTTAGTGGTTTTCTTGAAAAATCACTTTGTGAAAGATGTTTATTTTACACCAAACTTTCATCTTCCTCCATTAAACATCAAAATACATGTATGTCATACATGGGTAAATATTTTAACATAAACCCTACTTCAAAATAAGGGTAGAAATAGGTAAATCAAGCTACGAGGACTTCAAAAATGTAAAGAATAGTAAAAACGGGCTAGGGAACACTTACTATTGAGCTTGAAAATGTCAAAAACCCTATCTATGGAGTGCTTAGAATTTTTGGCAACCACATGAAGAAGATAAGCACATTTTTGCTTTGATTTTCCCTTTTTATTCTTTTATTTACCAAATGAATAGAATGCCCTTAAGGTCTTTCTTTCAAAATTTTCTTATGCATGTCCATTTTTGTCCAAAATTATATAAATTAGTCAAATTGCTAATTAGGACCTTCTAATTTATAATCTAAAGCAATTTCATGCTTAAAGCTTCTAGAAAGCAAGTTTTGCATCTTGTTCAATTTGGTCCCCAAAGTTCAATTGGACATTTTATGCATAGAATTTCTTCATGAAATTTTCACACAAGCATTCCTACCTATCATGGACCTCATAATAATCATAAAATAATTATTTCTATCTCGGATTTGTTGTCTTAAAACCACTGTTATGACTAGCCCCTAATTAAGGATGTTACAACTCTCCCCCTTTAGAGATTTTCATCCCCGAAAATCTTACCAGTAAAAAGGTTTGGGTATTGTTTCCTCATAGCCTCCTCGGGCTCCCATGTAGCTTCTTCAACTCCGTGTCTTTGCCATAAGACCTTCACAAGAGCAATACTTTTGTTTTTCAATTGCTTAACTTCTCGAGCCAATATCTTAACCAGTTCCTCACCTTAAGTCATATCTGGTTGAATCTCAACTTCTGTCAGTGTAATCACATGTGAAGGATCCGATCTATATCGGCGCAACATAGACACATGAAACACCTCATGAATCTTTTCCAACTCAGGTGGTAAGGCCAACCGATAAGCAACTTGCCCTATTCTCTCGATGATCTCATACGACCCTATAAAACGAGGACTCAACTTGCCTTTTCTGCCAAATCTCAAAACCCTTTTCCATGGTGACACTTTCAAAAATACCTTATCACCGATTTGATACTCAATTTCTTTCTATTTCAAATCCGCGTAGGATTTCTGTCTATCCGAAGTAGCTTTCAAACAATCACAAATCACCTTCACTTTCTCTTTGGTTTCTTTGACTAGATCAACTCCATGAATTTGACTTTCTTTCAGCTCGGTCCAATACAGTGGTGTTCGGCACATACATCCATACGATACCTCATAAGGCACCATTTTCAAACTCAATTGATAACCATTGTTGTAGGAAAACTCTACCAACGGTAAATACTTTTCCTAACTACCTTGGAATTCTAATACATAGCATCAGAGCATGTCTTCCAAGACCTGAATTACTCGCTCAGACTAACCATCAGTCTATGGATGAAAGACAGTGCTAAACTTCAGCTTTGTACCCAAAGCTTCTTGTAAGTTTTTCCAAAATCATGAAGTGAACCTCGAATCTCTATCTGATACAATCGGTATAGATACTTCATGGAGTCTAACAATTTCACCAATGTATAATTTTGCTAACTTATCAAGTGAGAAATTGGTACACACTAGAATAAATTTAGCCGATTTAGTCAGTCTATCGACAATAACCCATACGGCATCCTTCTTTCTTGGAGTTAAAGGCAACCCTGTTACAAAATCCATAGTAATTCGCTCCCATTTCCACTCAGGGACCATAATGGATTGAAGTAAACCTGAAGATACTTGGTGTTCAACCTTTACTTGCGGACAAACTAAGCATTTTGATACAAACTCAGAGATATCACTTTTCATACCATTCCACCAATACATTTTCTTCAGGTCATTATACATCTTTGTGCTACCCTGGTGAATTGACAAACAACCGTTGTGTGTCTCATACAAAATATTTCGAATCAACTCAGTGTCTTTTGGAACACAAATTCTACCATGAAACCTCAAACAACCATCGGAGTCACTCATAAAGTCTAGTTCACTACTAGACTCATATTGAATTCTCTATGCTTGCAACTCTTTATCAACTTTCTGAGCATTACAAATCTGTTGAAGAAAAGTTGTTCTAGCTCTCAACTCAGCTAGAATCAAGCCATCATTAGACCAAGTCAGTCGTGTATTCATAGCCCTCAAGGCAAACAATGACTTCTTACTCAAAGCATCGACGACTACATTAGCCTTACTCGGATGGTAATCAATCACAAGTTCATAACCTTTTAACAGTTCCAACCATCTTCGTTGCCGCAAGTTTAAATCTTTTTGAGTCATCAAGTACTTAATACTTTTATGATCAGTATAGACATGGCATTTCTCGCTAAATAAATAATGTTGCCAAATCTTCATAGCAAACACTATGGTAGCCAACTTTATGTCGTGTGTCAGATAGTTCCTCTCATGAGGCTTCAACTGTCTCGAAGTGTAAGCTATGACTTTACCCTCTTCATAAGCACACATCCTAAACCATTCAAGGAAGCATCACTATAAATCACAAATCCTTTCATTGACTCGGGTTGTACCAAAATCAGAGCCTCAGTCAATAATGCTTTTAATTTCTCAAAACTCTGTTGGCACTTTTCTATCTATTCGAACTTGATATCTTTCTGTAACAACCTCTTCATCGGAGTAGCAATTATGGAGAATCCTTTAACAAACCATTTGGAATAACTAGTCAAGCCTAGAATGCTTCTAACCTCAGTTGCATTCTTCGGCGGTTTCCATTCAACAATAACCGAGATCTTACTCGGGTCTACTCTAATACCATCACCCGAAACAATATGGCCCAAGAATCCAACTTCTTAAAGCCAAAACTCACTTTTACTAAACTTAGCATACAACTACTTGTCTCTCAAAGTTTGCAAAACAGTTCTCAAGTGTTCAGCATGTTCGGGTTCTTCACGAGAATGTATCAATATGCCATCAATAGAAACAACCACAAATTTATCCAAATACAGTAGGAAAATATGATTCATCAAGTACATAAATGTGGCAGGAGCATTTGTTAAACTAAAAGGCATGACAAGAAATTCATAATGACCATACCTCGTCCGAAAAGTAATTTTCGGCATATCCGAGTCTTTCACCCTCAATTGGTACTAACCGAATCTCAAGTCTATTATAGAAAACCATGTTGATCCTTTTAATTGGTCAAACAAGTCAGCAATCCTTGGCAAGGGATACTTATTCTTAATTGTCACCTTATTGAGTTGTCGGTAATCTATACATAACCTCATAGATTTGTCTTTCTTTTTCACGAATAACACCGGAGCACCCTACGGTGAAAAGCTCAGTTTCACAAAACCCTTGTCGGTCAATTCTTGCAATTGTGCCTTCAATTTTTTCAATTCAGTTGGGGCCATTCTATATGGAGCATTTGGGATAGGTGTTGTACCAGAGACTAACTCAATGCCAAACTCAACTTCCCTAATAGGAGGTAATCCAGGTAGCTCCTTCGGAAACACATTCGGATACTCACATACAACAGTCACTGATTCAATCTTCGATTCGGACTCTTTTGTATTCATCACATAAGCCAAATAAACTTCAGATCCCTTTCTCATTCATTTTTGAGTAGACAGAAAAAATCAAAATTGACAACTTATTTGACTCATCTGATTCAACCCGAAGAATTTCACCATTTTCACATTTCAATTCAATAACTTTTTATCTACAGTTCACTATAGCATCATGAAATGTTAACCAATCCATGCCCAATATAACATCGAATTCATCGAATGGAAATAACATCAAGTCAGTCGAAAAACAATGATCTTTAATCATCAAAGGACATTTCTTACATACATTATCAACTAAAACATGCTTGCCTAATGGGTTTGACACTTTAATCATAAATTCTGTGGACTCAATAGGCATATTCATGCTAGATACCAATTTCATGCACACATAAGAATGAGTAGAACCAGGGTCAATCAAGGCAATAACAGGTGTGTCATACAGAGAAAAAGTACTCGTAATCACACCAGGAGAAGATGCGTCCTCACGCGCACGTATAGGATAGGCCCTAGCTAGAGCTCTAGCCTTGGATCTCACCACTGTATCTCTTGTTACATTCTTACTACTAGCCCCATTACTGGCATTTCTTGAAGGTCTTCCCTTTGTAGCCGTACTACCCATCCTTGTACTCTAAAATTTTTCTTTCTCAGCCATCTCAGGACAATCCTTGATATAGTGGTCTTGAGAACCAAATTGAAAACAAGCTCCATCGCTCACCCTACATTTACCAAAATGACCTCTACCACACTGTTGGGACTCAAGTTTGGGAGCCCTATCATTACCCACACTGGCTACAGAGGTAGCCTGAGATCTAAAACTCAAATTTTGCTTTTTATGGTTTTTGTACGAATACCCAGCCGACACACAAGAATACACATCTCTGGATTTCTTAGACTAGGATGGAAGTGACTTGCTCATCAGCCTCTTCCTTATATATCTAGCCTCAGCTTCAGCTCTTCTCCTTTCCCTGGTCAGCTCCTCAGCTTTACAGGCCCGATCAACGAGCACCACAAAATCATTCAGCTCAAGAATACCCACTAACACTCTTATGTCTTCATTAAGTCCGTTTTCAAACCTGCTACACATTTTAGCCTCGGAGGATACACACTCCTGAGAATATTTGCTGAGTCTAACAAAATCTGTTTCATACTCAGTAACTGTCATGTGACCTTGTTTTAAATCAAGAAACTCCTTACGCTTTTGATCGATGAATCGCTCACTGATGTATTTATTTCGGAACTCTTCTTGAAAGAATTCCAATGTGACCTCTTCTCTCGAAACTACTGAAATCAACGTTTTCCACCAATGATATGCTGTATCCCTTAATAATGAAATAGCACACTTCATACATTCATCAGGTATGTAGGACAGTTCATCGAATACCCGAATAGAATTCTCTAGCCAAAATTTCGCTCTTTCGGGATCATCATTGGCATTGGCCCTAAATTTGTCGACTCTTTGCTTTTGAATTCTATCCAATAGGGTTCTATGAAATCTCATAAAATCTATACCTTGAGGCACTTGAGGCACGAGTTGGGGATTTGGAGGGGGTGGAGGAGGTTGCGCGTCAGTGTTCGTTCAAACGAACTCTGTGTACCAGGCATCCATCATGTGGAGAAAGGCGTCTCTGCCTCCTTCTTCTCTACTAACAGTCGTGGGTCTACTATCAGACAGCACTGCTCCTTCAGCGGGAGCAGGCGCGTTACTTTCAACATCATCCGCCACTACTCTATCGAGATCCATTTACTATATGAAAACACATTTTCAAATCGTCAGTAGTCGTCACACTGTCGTAATATATGTATGGCATGTATAGCTCGACTCATACACATGGTACGTTAGTTCGAGACCTAACTAAACTGTAGCTCTGATACCAATAAATGTAACACCTCTTACCCATATCCAACACCGAGACAGGGTTCGAGGCATTATCGGACTTAAACATGAACATTTATACAAAATTCGGCTATAAAATTTCATTCAATTTAAAATGAATCAAACACATCTATATTGCCCCTTTTATGGACCTACGAAGTCCGAAAACATGCATTGGGATTAGTTTAGGACCCAACAGGAAACTTTAGAAAAGTTTTGAAGTTATTTTTCTTTAATACAGAGCCACACGCCCGTGTGAGACAGGGGACACGCTCATGTGCTCTTGACACGCCCGTGTCTTCAGGCCGTGTAACTCTCTGACTATGACGTTAACACCAAAATAAGGTCACACGGCTCTATCACACGCCCGTGTGTCCAGACTATGTGATGTATTAAAAATAAATGAATTTTTCATAAAATGGTGTAGATTTCACACGACCAGAATACACGCCCATGTGGGTAGGCAATGTCTCTCACACGGCAAAGACACATGCCCGTGTCTTAGCCTATGTGTTTACTACTGGGCATACTGACTATCAAAACTAAGGTACATAGGACACACGACCGAGCAACATGCCCATGGGGCTGACCGTGTGTCACACACGGCCTAGACACATACCCATGTGTCTACCCATGTGGTTATTTTAGAGGCTAATTTCCAAGCCAATTGCCACCCTCAAACACTCATTTACTCAAACATGTTTCATAGCATGCAACATAACCTATTTAAACTGTAATGCCCCCGTACCCGAGACTATCGCCGGAGTCGAGTACGAGGTGTTACTAAACTTAATTCATTAATTAAACATCTTAAACAATTTATTTTAGAATTTCCAGACAAGCTGGCTAACTGCATCACAGTCGCTTAAAAATTCATATCTCGAGTTTCGAAACTCAAAATTAAGATCCGTAAATTTTTCCTGAAACTAGACTCATATATCTATCTACTAATTTTTTTTCTAGATTTTTGGTTGAGCAAATTAGTACAGTTTATTGATTAAAGTCTCCCCTATTTCAGGGTTTGACTACTCTGCCCCTGTGTATTACGAATCAGATATCTCCCTGTACAGAGTTTCAATGATTATGCCGTTTGTTTGTCATAAACTTAGACTCAATAAGAAATCTATACATATAAAACATGACTTCTAATTATTTTTGTACAATTTATGGTGAATTTTTAAAGTCAAAATAAGGGATTCAGAGACCACTCTAACCCTGTTCCACTAAAACTTAAATATCTCATAAATTATAACTCATTTACCTGTTTTGTTCCATCCATATGAAAATATACTTATCAAGATTCGATTTCAAAACTTATTCATCATTTAATACCATTTCTACTATTTTTAGTGATTTTTCAAATTCATGTCACTGCTGCTGTCTGATTCTGCTTTGTGGCAAATTTTACCTTTCCAAGGATTTTCATGGTTTAGTTAATACATAAAGCATACATGTTATCATATATAAACTTGATTAGCCATTCCAATAGCTAATCATTTACAAACCCTTTTCTTACCAAACCATAACCATATCATATGATCATTTACACAAAGTGAGTATATTGCTATACATGCCACACTCAAAATATACAAGCCATTTTACCAATTTAGGTCTTCGGATAGTGTGAGCGAGCCTTCGACCTATCCCGATTCGCAAGCCGGCTTGTTAAAACTACAATGAAGGAAAAGGAGAGAGTAAGCATAAATGCTTAGTAAGTTCACATGCAAATAACAAGTAACATAATCATGCCATTCAACATAAACATTATTTGCATAAACAACACCAAGACATTCATGTTACATTTGCATTTAATATCTTACTACAATTTCATCATACTAAGTTCTCAACCCGAGGGTTTAAACACATAACTGTCAAATTTTGTTATTCACCACACTTACAAACATGTCACCTTCGTATTAGGCATTCTCCTTATTATATTAGAGATCTCCCGTTGAACACATCAGAATATGATTTCAGATACACGGATATTGTGCACATAACTGTTATACTCATAGCTAACGAAGCTCAATAGCTTTTGAAATCTATGTAGCCAAGCTACCACGTAACCCGCCCATAAACGAACTCGGACTCAACTCAACGAGCTCGGGCGTTCGCATCCATAAGTGAACTCGGACTCAACTCAACGAGTTCGGAACTCAACCATCCTAGTGACATGTCACTTGTACCCTAATCTATTCCCAAGGTTCAAACGGGGTTCTTTTTAATTACACATTTTGATCGCCTTCTTCGAAATGTAGAAACCGATACTTGCTAACATCTCATACTTATCAAGTTGTTCACATAATTTGCATATCACCAAATAATAATTCACAAAACATCGTATTTCATGATAATAAGTATCATGTCATATAAATATCATTAAATCACTTAAAATAAAAATTATGTTACCTTATTTACACATGAACTTACCTCGATAGAAAATATTAGCAATCGAGCCTATTCCTCGTAAACTTTGTTTTTCCATCGATTGCGACTTGAATCTCGTTTATCTTGATCTATAATGCCAAATTAATTTGTTTAATACATTGATTCTTCAAAACAGCCCCTAATACAAACTTTGGAAAAATTACCATTTTGCCCCTAAACTTTTACATATTTGCACTTTTTCCCCAAGGCTCGTAAATTAAATCTCATCCTAGTTTCTTATGTTTTATGACATGCTGATCATTTTTTTTCCTTCTATGGCAACATCAAATTCACACTCTAACATGTACTTATGAATATTAGGTATTTTTACCGATTAAGCCTTTTTACTTGTTTTCACTTAAAATTGAGTAGCACAAGTTGTCTAGCATAATTTAAAATCTCATATTCTATCATAAAACACCAAAATACACAAATTTCACCTATGGGTATTTTTCCAAATATGAACCCTAGGTTGAATTATTGCTAGCATAAGCTAAATCGAGCTATCTTCAATTTCAAAAACATAAAAATCATTAAAAACGGGCATAGAAATCACTTACAATCAAGGCTTAAAAGTGTTGAAACCCTAGCTATGGTGGAGAGAAAAATTTGGCAGCAACTTATGGAGATGATGGTCATTTTTGTGTTATTTTTCCCATTTTATTTCATTTAATATCCAAATGACCAAAATGCCCTTCCTTACTAAACTTTCAAAAAGTCCATCCATGTCCAGTTTTTGTCCATTAATTTAGAAATTGGTCAAATATCTATTTAAGACCTCCTCATTAATATTCCAAATCAATTTCTTACTAAAAACTTCTAGAATGCAAGTTTTGCAAATTATTCGATTTAGTCCCTAATTTCAACTTAAGCACTTTATGCACAAAATTTCGTCAAGAAATTTTCACACAATCATGCAATCATATCATAAACCTCAAAATATTTATAAAATAATTATTTCTATCTCGGATTTGTGGTCATAAAATCACTATTCCGATTAGGCCCTAATTCGGGATATTACAACTCTCCTCCCTTTAAGGATTTTCGTCCTCGAAAATCTTACCGGTAAACAGGTGTGGGTATTGATTTCTCATGGTTTCCTCAGGTTCCCATGTATTCTCTTCTACCCCGTGTTTTTGCCATAATACTTTCACGAGAGCGACACTTTTATTTCTTAGTTGCTTGACCTGTCGATCTAAAATCTTAATCGGTTCTTCTTCGTAAGTCATATCCGGTCGTAGCTCAATTTCTTTTGGTGAAATTATATGTGAAGGATCCGAACGATACCGACATAGCATAGATACGTGGAACACATCATGCATCTTCTGTAATTCAGATGGCAATGCTAACCGATAAGCTACTGGTCCAACTTTTTCAATTATTTCATACGGTCCAATAAAACGCGGACTTAACTTGCCCTTCCGTCCAAATCTAAGAACTTTCTTCCATGGATATACTTTTAAAAATACCTTATCACAAACTTGAAACTCAATTTCCTTTCATTTCAAATCCGCATAAGATTTCTGTCTATCCGAAGCAGCTTTCAAACAATCTCGAATCACTTTCACTTTTTCTTCAATTTCTTTTATTAGATCAACTCCATAAATCTGATTTTCCTTGAGTTCAGTCCAATACAATGGCGTCCGACATTTACGACCATACAATGCTTCATAAGGTGCCATCTTCAAACTCGTCTGATAACTATTATTATAAGCAAATTCTATCAACGGTAAGTATCTTTCCCAACTACCTTGAATTTCCAATACACAACATCTGAGCATGTCTTCAAGAATCTGAATCACTCTCTCTGACTGTCCATCAGTTTGTGGATGAAAGGCAGTGCTGAAATTTAACTTCGTACCTAATGCCTCTTGTAACTTTTTCCAAAACCACGAAGTAAATCTCTGATCTCTATCCGAAATGATTGACAAAGGTATTCCGTGAAGTCTAACAATCTCACTGATATACAATTCAGCCAACTTATTAGGAGAATAATCTATACGTACCGGAATAAAATGAGCTGATTTAGTCAATCTGTCAACTATTACCCAGATGGAATTTTTCTTCCCTGGAGTTAACGGCAACCCTGACACAAAATCCATAGTAATCCGATCCCATTTCCATTCAGGAACCATGATAGGCTTGAGTAGTCCCGAAGGTACTTGGTGTTCAGCTTTCACTTGTTGACAAATTAAGCACTTTGATACAAACTCAGAGATATCTCTTTTCATTCCACTCCACCAATACATTTTCTTTAAGTCATTATACATTTTCGTACTGCCTAGGTGAACCGCCAAACACCCATTATGTGCTTCATGCAAAATATTTTGAATCAACTCATCATTTTTCGGTACACAAATCCGGTTTTTAAACATCAAGCAACCATCAGAACCGATTCTGAAATCTGACCTCGAATCAACCTCACATTGTTTTCTTTTGGCTTGCAAATCTTCATCGCTTTTCTGATCTTCACAAATCTCTTGTAAAAACATCGTTCTTGCTCTTAACTATGCTAAAATCGAACCATCATCTGATACCTTTATCTGAGTATTCATAGCTCTCAAAGCAAATAGCAACTTTCTGCTCAAAGCATCAGCAACCACATTCACTTTTCCCGGATGATAGTCAATAACAAGCTCGTAATCTTTCAATAACTCCAACCATCTTTGCTGTCTCAAATTCGAGTCTTTTTGTAACATCAAGTGCTTAAGAATTTTGTGGTCGGTATATACTCGGCACTTTTCACCATACAGATAATGTCGCCAAATCTTCAAAGCAAACACTATAGCAGCCAATTCCAAATCATGAGTCGGATAATTCCTTTTGTGAGATTTTAACTCCCTCGAAGCATAAGCCACCACTTTTCCTTCTTGCATAAGTACACATCCTAAGTCATTCCGAGAAGCATCACTATAGACCACAAATTCTTTACCTGATTCGGGTTGTACAAACACTGGTGCTTCAGTTAAAAACTTTTTCAATTCTTCAAAACTCTGTTGACATTCTTCCATCCACTCAAATTTAACATCCTTTCGGAGTAGTCTAGTCATAGGAGCAGCAATTATAAAAATCCATTTACAAACCGCAGATAATACCTAGCTAGCCCCAAGAAACTTCTAACTTTGGTTACATTTTTCGGTGGTTTCTAATTAACAATGGCTGAAATTTTACTAGGAT
This sequence comes from Gossypium hirsutum, assembly GCF_007990345.1. Lineage (NCBI taxonomy): Eukaryota > Viridiplantae > Streptophyta > Magnoliopsida > Malvales > Malvaceae > Gossypium > Gossypium hirsutum. The sequence continues at coordinate 59,462,123 of NC_053431.1, forward strand.
CAACCCGTAGACCATCACCAGAAACAATGTGACCTAAAAATCCAACTTCCTGAAGCCAAAATTCACTTTTACTAAACTTGGCATATAACTGCTTATTTCTCAAAGTTTACAAAACTATCTTCAAGTGCTCGGCATGCGCTGTCTCATCTTTCGAATAAATTAAGATGTCATCTATAAATACCACAACAAATTTGTCGAAGTATGGCCGAAATATGCGATTCATCAAATCCATAAACACAGCAGGAGCATTTGTTAACCCGAATGGCATAACTAAAAATTCATAATGACTGTACCTTGTTCTAAAAGCAGTTTTAGGCACATCGGACTCTTATACTCTCAGCTGGTAGTACTCAGATCTCAAGTCAATCTTTGAAAACCACGTCGCTCCTTTCAGCTGATCAAACAAATCATCAATTCTTGTCAATGGATACTTGTTCTTGATTGTCACCTTGTTTAATTGTCGATAGTCAACACACAATCTCATAGAACCATCCTTCCTTTTAACAAATAACATAAGAGCACCCCAAGGTGAAAAACTCGGTCTCACAAAGCCTTTGTCAGTCAACTCTTGCAATTGCGACTTTAATTCTTTCAACTCTGCTGGTGACATTCTATACGGAGTAATTGAGATCGGAGCTGTTCCTGGTATCAACTCAATACCAAATTCTACTTCCCTAACTGGAGGCAAACCTGGCAACTCTTCTAGAAATACATCCGTGAATTCACACACAATTGGCACTGATTCAACTTTCTTTTCAATTTCTTTTGTATTAATTACAAATGTCAAATAAGCTTCATAACCCTTCCTCAAATATCTCTGAGCCGACATTGAAGAAATCACACTAGATAATGCTTCTGATTTGCCTGATTCAACCTGCAAAATTTTACCACTTTCACACTTTAATTCTATAACCTTTTCTTTGCAATTTACTATAGCATCATGCAATGTCAACCAATCCATACCCAAAATAACATCAAATTCATCAAACGGCAACAACATCAAGTCGGTCGGAAAGTAATGACCCCGAATCATTAAAGGACATTTCTTGTATACTTTATCAACTATCACACATTTTCCTAACGGATTCGACACTCTAATCATAAATTCTGTGTATTCATTAGGTATATTCATACTAGACACCAATTTCATGCACACATATGAATGAGTAGAACCGGGATCAACCAAAGCAATAACATTAACATCATAAAGAGAAAATATACCAGTAATCACGTCGGGTGATGAAGCATCTTCACGTGCTTTTATGGCATAAGTTCTAGCTGGAGCCCTTGCTTCAAGTTTAGCTACTGAATCTCTGACTACATTCTTGCTACTTGCTTCATTTCCAGCTTTTCTCGAATATCTTCCCCTCGAGTCTGCACCACTAGCTTTTACACTCTGAAATTTTTCTTTCTCAACTCTCTCTGGGCAGTCTCTAATAAAATGATCCGGAGAACCACACCGAAAACATTCATTCGCTCTACACGGGCCAAAATGATTTCTACCACACCGCTGACACTCGGGCTTAGCAAATCTCGAATTCCCCACACTAGCCACGGAAGTAGTCTGAGATTTAAGACCCACATTTTTCTTCTTAGAATTTCCATATGATTATCCGGTCGAAACCTGAGAATGAGGATTCATATTTCTAGATTTTCTAGATTGCTGTGAGAATGAACTGCTCATCGATCTTTTCTTCCAATTTCTAGTCTTAGCCTCTACTTTTTTCTTCTCTTTGAGTAGTTCTTTAGCTTTGCAAGCTCGATCAACAAGTACTACCATTTCTTTTAATTCGAGAATCCCAACAAATACTTTAATCTCTTCATTGAGTCCGTCTTCAAATCGTCTACACATTTTATCCTCTGTAGGAATATATTCTCTAGCATACTTACTCAACCTGACGAACTCCCTTTCGTATTCAGTAACTGTCATGTTCCCCTTCTTCAATTCAAGAAACTCTTTACTCTTTTGATCAAAAAATCTTTCACTGATGTATTTTTTCTGAAATTCTTCTTGAAAGAACTCCCAAGTTACTTTCTCTTTCGGTACTACTGAAATCAATGTCTTCCACCAATGATAGGCTGAATCCCTCAACAATGATATAGCACATTTCAAGCATTCCTCAGGTGTACAAGACAATTCATCAAATACCCGAATAGGATTCTCAAGCCAAAACTCTGCTTTCTCGGCATCATCATCAACATTTGCCCTAAATTCTTCGGCCCCTTACTTACGGATTCTGTCAACTGGAGTTCTATGAAATTTCATCAGATCTACACCTTGAGGCATCGGGGGTACAGGTTGAGGAATCGGGGAAGGTGGGGGAGGTTGTGCATTCGGGTTCGTACAAACGAACTCAGTATACCAAGCATTCATCATCTGGAGAAAGGCTTCCCGAGCCCCTTCTCCTTCTCTTTGACCAACAGTAGGAGGTGGATTTTTAGTTGGCACCGCCCCTTGAGCCGGAGCTGGTGCATTACTCTCTATATCATCAGCCACAGCTGGATCTAGATCCATTTACTATAAAAAAATCATTTAAAAGGTCAGAAGTCGTTACACTATCACAATATATATATGGCATGTATAGAAAAACCCCAACACGTTAGTCTGAGAATCGACTAAACCTGCTCTAATACCACCAAATGTAATGCCCCCGTACCCAAGACCGTTGGCGGAGTCGAGTACGAGGTGTTACTAAACTTAATTCATTAATTAAATATCTTAAACAATTTATTTTAGAACTTCCAGACAAGCTGGCTAACTGCATCACAGTCGCTTAAAAATTCATATCTCGAGTTCTGAAACTCAAAATTAAGATCCGTAAATTTTCCCTGAAACTAGACTCATATATCTATCTACTAATTGTTTTCTAGAATTTTTAGTTGAGCTAATTAGTACATTTTATTGATTAAAGTCTCCCCTGTTTTAGGGTTCGACTACTCTGACCCCTATGTATTACAAATCGGATATCTCCCTGTACAGAGGTTCAATGATTATGTCATTTGTTTCTCATAAAACTAAAATAAGGAATCTATAAATATAAAATTTGACTTATAATTATTTTTTTACAATTTATGGTGAATTTTTAAATTCAGAATAGGGGATTCAAAGACCACTCTAACCCTTTTTCACCAAAACTTAAATATCTCATAATATATAACTCATTTATCTGTTTTGTTCCATCTATATGAAAATAGACTCATCAAGCTTCAATTTCATAACTTATTCATCCTTTAATTCCATTTCTAATATTTTTAGTGATTTTTCAAATTCATGTCACTCTGCTGTTAGATTCTGTTTTGTGGCCAATTTTACCTTTCTAAGGATTTTCATGGTTTAGTTAAGACATAAAGCATACATGTCATCATATATAAACTTGATTAGCCATTCCAATAGCTAATCATTTACAAACCCTTTTCTTACCAAACCATAACCATATCATATGATCATTTACACAAATATGATCATTTACTCAAAGTGAGTATATTGCTATACATGCCACACTCAAAATGTACAAGCCATTTTACCAATTTAGGTCTTCGGATAGTGTGAGCGAGCCTTCAACCTATCCCGATTCTCAAGCTGGCTAGTCAAAACGACAATGAAGGAAAAGGAGGGAGTAAGCATAAATGCTTAGAAAGTTCACATGCAAATAACAAGTAACATAATCATGCCATTCAAAATAAACATTATTTGCATAAACAACACCAAGACATTCATGTTACATTTGCATTTAATATCTTACTACAATTTCATCATACTAAGTACTCAACCCGAGGGTTTAAACACATACCTGTCAAATTTTTTTATTCACCACACTTACCAACATGTCACCTTCGTATTAGGCATTCTCCTTATTCTATTAGAGATCTCCCGTTGAACACATCGGAATATGATTTCGGATACACGAATAATGTACACATAAGTTCTATACTCATAGCTAAACAAGCTCAATAGCTTTTGAAATCTATGTAGCCAAGCTACCATGTAACCTGCCCATAAACAAACTCGGACTCAACTCAACAAGCTCGGGCGTTTGCATCCATAAGTGAACTCAGACTCAACCCAATGAGTTCGGACGCCTAGTTACATCTCACGAACTCGGACTTAACTCAACGAGTTCGGAACTCAACCATCCTAGTGGCATGTCACTTGTACCCTAATCTATTCCAAAGGTTCAAACAGGATTCTTTTCAATTACACATTTTGATCGCCTTCTTCGAAATGTAGAAACCAATACTTGCTAACATCTCATACTTATCAAGTTGTTCACATAATTTGCATATCACCAAATAATAATTCACAAAACATCGTATTTCATGATAATAAGTATCATGTCATATAAATAACATTAAATCACTTAAAATAAAAACTATGTTACCTTATTTACACATGAACTTACCTCGATACAAAATATTAGCAATTGAGCCTATTCCTCGTAAACTTTGTTTTTCCCTCGATTGCGACTTGAATCTCGTTTCTCTTGATCTATAATGCCAAATTAATTTATTTAATACATTCATTCATCAAAATAGCCCCTAATACGAACTTTGGCAAAATTACCATTTTGCCCCCAAAGTTTCACATATTTGCACTTTTGCCCCAAGGCTCGTAAATTAAACCTCATCCTATTTTCTTATGTTTTATGACATGCTGATCATTTTACCTTCTATGGCAACATCAAATTCACACTCTAACATGTACTTATGAATATTAGGTATTTTTACCGATTAAGCCCTTTTACTCGTTTTCACTTAAAACCGAGTAGCACAAATTGTCTAGCATAATTTAAAACCTCATATTCTATCATAAAACACCAAAATACACAAATTTCACCTATGGGTATTTTTCCAAATATGAACCCTAGGTTGAATTATTGCTAACATAAGCTAAATCGAGCTACTAGGATTTCAAAAACATAAAAATCATTGAAAACGGGCATAGAAATCACTTACAATCAAGGCTTAAAGGTGTTGAAACCCTAGCTATGGTGGAGAGAAAAACTTGGCAGCAACTTATGGAGAAGATGATCATTTTTGTGTTATTTTTCCCATTTTATTTCATTTAATATCCAAATGACCAAAATGCCCTTCCTTACTAAACTTTCAAAAATTCCATCCATGTCCAATTTTTGTCCATAAACTTAGAAATTGGTCAAATTTCTATTTAAGGCCTCCTCATTAATATTCCAAAGCAATTTCATACTAAAAACTTCTAGAATGCAATTTTTGCAAATTATTCGATTTAGTCCCTAATTTCAACTTAAGCACTTTATGCATAGAATTTCGTCGCGAAATTTTCACACAATCATGCAATATATCATAAACCTCAAAATAATTATAAAATAATTATTTTTATCTCAGATTTGTGGTCACAAAACAACTATTTTGATTAGGCTCTAATTCGGAATATTACATAAACACTCAAATAATAATATCATGGCACTATCATGTCTTCTTAGTGTCATCTTATTTGCACATTCTATTAGCCATACCTTTTAAAATATTCCACACCAATTTCATGCATAACAAGATTTGTCATTTTAATTTCAAGTTACAAACTCTTTACTATGATAATCTCAAGTCATTAAGTCATCCCTTAATTTCAAACATCTAATTCACATCTCACTATATACCCATCGAACAATCACATAACACATCGTTAAGGCATTAGCGCATGCATGCATGAAAAATTAGATTTCACAACCCAATAATCGAATATAAGCCAAATCACATGGCTATTACAAAATGAATCATCAAAATTATAGGCGTTTACAATTTGGCCAAAATAGCATGACATATTCACAAAATAACCAAGTCCCCTATACATGCCATATTCAAAATATGAAATTCACTATACCCAAATGTTCTACTTATAGTGTGATTGAATATTCTGACAGATTTTGATCCCTGAACTAGCTTGGTGGAACTACAAAGGATGGAAAGGAAAAGGGGTAAGCACTAAACCTTAGTAAGTCCATATGCAAATAATATGCAATGAGAACAAGCATATATCATATAACATCATGATAGCATAAATATAAATATTGTTCAAACCTTTTTGGACTTATTCATTATTTACATATTTCCTTATCAGAATCATCATTTACCAAGGTATTTCTCATTAGCATAGCGTATATACCTGTACCATTTCGTAGTATAGCATACAACCATACCTACTTTAATATGCCCTCCTTGGGACTTTCGTTACATCATCCATTGCATTACCCGTTAAACACCCAGGATAATATTGGATAAGCGAAAACCTTGCATTTGAGTGCCACATACACATACGTAGCCAAAGCATCTCAAAACATGTAACGCTGATAATAGAGCTACTCATGGGCCTGCTCGCACAAGCTATCGGTCAGGGCGTAACTACACGGGCTGATCACACAAGCTGTCAGGTATCTGAGACACTCAGGACTACCTAGCCACAGGTAGGACACCCAAAACTAACTATCGAAACCAAATTACATGTGTCATAAACATCATGAACTCAGACCAACTCAATGAGCACAGATGTCACATATATCACGAACTCAGACCAACTCAGTGAGTTTAGATCATATAATTTTCTAGTGACATGTCACTTGTATCCTAAACTATTCCTAAGGTTCAAAAAGGATTCTTCCTCGCATGTACATAACATCTCAACCGCACTTGATCGTGATGTCATGGATAACGAACATAACATCATTCATACTTTACACATGTACTTACCTCAGTACAAAAAAATAAGAAACGAGCCTATTTGTCGTAAACTTTATTCTTTCCTCAATCAAGACCTGAATCACGTTTTTCTGATCTATAATACCAAATTTAACTTGTTTAACAATCACATTGTTCAAATAAATCAATAATTCATACTTTAGTAAAATTACGATTTTACCTTTACGTTTTCACTTACTTACAATTTAGTCCCTATGCTCGTAAAATGAAATGCATGCATTTTATTTTTTACCCACGCCTAGCTCAACTTTCCTTATACTCATAGCAGCCCATACTTTTCATCAAAATTAGATTTTTATCGCTTATTTTACACCTTTTACAAAATAGTCTTTTTTAGTGGTTTTCATGAAAAATCACTTTGTGAAAGATGTTTATATTACACCAAACTTTCATCTTCCTCCATTAAACATCAAAATACATGTATGTCATACACAGGTAAACTTTTCAACATAAACCCTACTTCAAAATAAGGGTAGAAATAGGTAAATCAAGCTACGAGGACTTAAAAATGTAAAGAACATTAAAAACGGGCTAAGGAACACTTACTATTGAGCTTGAAAATGTCTAAAACCCTAGTTATGGAGTGCTTAGAATTTTTGGCAGCCACTTGAAGAAGATGAAGACATTTTTGCTTTGAATTTTCGTTTTTATTCTTTTATTTACCAAATGACTATAGTGCCCTTGGCCCTTCTTTCAAATTTTTCCTATGCATGTCCATTTTTGTCCAAAATTATAGAAATTGGTCAAATTGATAATTAGGACCTTCTAATTTATAATCTAAAGCAATTTCATGCTTAAAGCTTCTAGAACACAAGTTTGGCATCTTATTCAATTTGGTCTTTAAAGTTCAATTGGACATTTTATGCACAGAATTTCTTCATGAAATTGTCACACAAGCATGCATAAATATCATGGACCTCATAATAATCATAAAATAATTATCTCTATCTCAGATTTATGGTCTCAAAACCACTGTTCTTACTTGCCCCTAATTTAGGATGTTACATTTTTGTCAAAAATCATTTTACAAAAACTATAATCTATCATCAAGCTTTCATATTTCAACATTAAACATCAAAGAACACATAGATTCAACAATGGTAGTGTGACAGCCTTAATTTGACGCTAGTCGAAAAGTGGTTTTGGGACCACTGAACTGAATCATAAAAATAATTAACCGTTATATTCCATGCTTATTGTATGTGTACATGCATGTGTGAAAGTTTCATGCTTTAATTTTGTCATTTGTATGTGAATTATTAACTAGGACTTAGGTGAGACAATTGGGAAAGATGATAGGTAAAATTAAAAGTCGCCTATTAATGCATGTCATAAAAAAATTGGATTTGCATGTCAAATACCCATTTTTTGTTTATGGTGACCGGCCATAATGATGGTATTGGGATAATATATGTTTATTTAAGTATTATAATATGATATGGCATTATTTTGCAATAAAAATAATTAGTAAAATAAGGAAAAGATAATAAAAATAAGGGAGACTCATCTTTCTTTCTTCATTGCCGAAATTGAGAAAGAAAATTTTGAAGAAGAAACCACCAAGGCATTCGGCCATGGCTATCCTAATTTAAAGGTATGTATAGTGATTTTTATTTTAATTGATTATGAGATTTAATTGATAAGGGCTTAGTATAGTTAACCCATGGTTTGAATTCATGAATCCTTGATCACATAGCCATTCGACAAGTAGATAAATTTGTGTTAATTTGATAAGTTTTCTTTTAGAAGATGTGGCTTATATGTTAAAGTAGCTTAAATGAATAAGTTGAATTCATGGTTGGGAGGCGTGAATTGAAGTTGCCGTATGTATATTGATATATGCATTTTAGAAAGAAAATTTTGTGTTATTTGAATACTTTTATATATGTGCATTCGGTCATTAAGGGTAATTAGATGAATTTAAAATGTTGTGGTTGTTTATAAGATTCGTTGAAATTTTTGTGGTCCTTGCCGAATACATGTTTAGTTAAGGAAAAATTTCTAAAGTGTTTAGTTAATTAGTAAATTAATGGTGTGTGTACACAAATTATGTGAATTATAAAGGTTGTATGAATACTTAAAAGATGTACATGAATTTGGTTTAATTGATCCAATTATGTTAGGGGAATAGGAATAAATTTCGGGTTGATGAGCTATATAAATATATATATGTATCTATATATTCAGCTATATATATATATAGATTTGATGTGTACATGAAAATAAGATAAGCCTTATGAGATTGTATTTGTGTTTGTGAACTAGATGTTGAATGGATATTCGGCTAAAAAGGAGTTAAAGGTTAAGTCATAAGAATTTTTGGTGATATTTATATTTGGACATTAGGGTTACATGTACTTTGGTTATGTGAGTTATGTGTTAAGTAAGCTATTTATTTGATATGCATATTCGGTCATTGTTCGGCAAGACTGAAACCTATGTGCAATTTGCTACAATTGATCATGAAATGAAATTGTATATGAAAGCTAAGTTTGAGTGTTTAGGGTCGAATGTGGCATATAATATATTAAGGCATACTATAAATATATATCTGTGTTTACGTGGTTGTGCATAAATGAGTAATCGATTAAATGGTGTTAATCATATATAGGTATATATATATGCCTTATGTAAGTACCTTGTGACATAGAGACATTCGGTTATATATATACATATTATATATAGTTAAATTGTGATTATGGTAACCATGACTAGTTGGTTGTTGAATGTTTTTAATGAGAAAAAGTTTATAAGTTGAGCTAATGTTAAAAGAAAGATTTGAAAAGATGCATAGTGCCGAATGTGTTTGAATGTAACTTACAAAGTACATAAATTTGAAAATGAAATGGTAATAGACTTAAAGTGGACAAATGATACAAATAAATTGGTTTTTGAAATGTATATGGTTGTCGTAAGTATGTGTTTGATTGAGAATAAATTTGTTTGATTTAGCTCAAGAGCTTAGAGGACCAAAGTTGGATAGGGGAAAGGAGAAAGTAACCGAATAGCCGTTGAAATCGATCGACAACATCTGAGGTAAGTTTTAAGTAGTTTTCTTTAGTATATAATTGATGATGCCTTTATAAGAGTATAGTAGGAGAATTACGATCTTTGGCTTGCACTTGAATAAAGTTGTATATTAGATAATGCATGTATATGACTTATAATTTGATGGTCACTTTGGGTTTAAGATTAAATGGTGAAAAGAATGAGTGATATGAGATATAACTCCTGAGCTGAAATGTGAATGATGATGTGCATATTGAGTTTATATTTGAATGTAATATATGACTATTAAGTGATAAGATGACTGAGATGTGTTAAAATATGACCAAATATATATGAGATTGGAAATATATCCAGACATGAGGTCCGCATGCTATATGCTGGAAATATATTCGGACATGAGGTCCGCAGGCTATATGCTGGAAATATATCCGGACTTGATGTCCGCAAGCTACATGCTGGAAAAATATCCGGGTTAAAGACCCGCAGGCTTACACTAGTAATGTATTCTGAACTCTAAGACTTGACAGAACCGATGCTAGTAAGTTAAGTAAAATTGCGACTTCGAATGTCCGTGGTAAACATCATTGCGTAAGTATTATATATTTTACATGTTATGGTTCGTGTTATGTGCTCATATTTGAATTGATTTCTAAGTGATTTATTATTATCAAAGAACGATATATATATGTGTGTGAATGAATTCGGTGTTTGAGGATAAGACAAGGATATAATTGGTCAATGTATGTCATCATATGAAAGTATGTGACTAAAAGTATAATAGAAGCTATGTAGATAGTGAAATATGTGCTAGAAGTTTTCTTGTGTATACATACATACATAATCGGCCAATAGGTTTTATAACTACTGTACTGGTGTATATTTGGCCAAGTTAATTACAATTAGAATACGAGTTTTGTGATACTCAATGTTCAATTTTAATGACAAGTTTTAATAGTATGAATTGCTTAAAACTTACTAAGCCTCGAAAGCTTACTCTGTTTCTTATTTCTCTGTTTTATAGATTGTTGATTTTGGCCACTGTCTCGAGGATTGTCAGCAGTTCTTCATACTATCAATCTTTTTGGTACAGTTATATTTTGGACTCGATATGGCATGTATAGGTTAGGCTGTTGACAAAATATGTTTTGTAATTGTAAATATTTCGGCCATATGAAAATAGCATATATATAACTCAAGGTTCGGTATATGTTCAGCTCGATTTCTGCTTTTATTGCTAAATTTTGTGAATAAAAATTTAAATGTTTAGCTCGGTAATACCTTATAGCCTAAACCGACGATCAGACTCTGGCTAGGGGTGTTACATTTTATTGGTATCAGAGCTATGGTTTAGTCGATTCTAGGACTATTATAGTGTGTTTGAGTCTAGCTATACATGCGATATAGTACTAATATGATAGTATGATGAATTCTGACAGTTAAAATGTGTTTTCGTATAGTAATGGATCCCGATCCCAATCGAGCGGTAGCTGATGATGTTGAGACTGTAGCGCCTGCTCCCGTGCATGGGACAGCGCCGATGGACTCTCAACCTATTGCAAGCAATCAGAACGACAAGGCTAGACAGGCTTTTTATAGTGTGATGAATGATTGGTTCAACCAATACATTCGAACTAATACGGCTGTTCCACAACCCCCACTCCCGAATAATACGCCCCCTGCACCTACAATACCTCCGGTAATTGATCAAACAAGGTTAAATAAGCCTCCAGTTGACAGAATCAGAAAGCACGAGGCTACTGAATTTAAAGCTACAGATAGTGATGATGCCGAGCAAGCTGAATTTTGGTTGGACAACACTATTCGAGTACTTGATGAACTATCTTGCACACCTGATGAATGCCTGAAATGTGCTATATCCTTACTACGTGATTCTACTTACTATTGGTAGAACACATTGGTTTCTATTGTACCCAGAGAACAGGTGATGTGGGAGTTCTTCCAAACTGAATTCCAAAAAAAATATATCAGTCAAAGGTTCATTGATCAGAAACGAAAAGAATTTCTTGAGCTTAAATAGGGTTCCATGTCAGTTACTGATTATGAACGAAAGTTTGTCAAACTCAGCAGATATGCTAGGGAATGTGTATCGTCTGAGGCTATTATGTGTAAACATTTTGAAGATGGGTTGAATGAAGATATAAAGATGTTTGTTGGCATTCTTGAAATACAATAGTTCGTAGTACTTGTCGAGCGAGCTTGCAAAGCCGAAGAACTTAGTAAAGAAAAAAGGAAAGTTGATGTCGAAGCTGGAGTTTGTAAAAGATCTTCAGGAAAGTCTTTTCAGCAATCATCGAAGAAATTTCGAGATGATTCAGGCCGATCAAAGAATACTTCAGGTTTTCCAAACGAGACCACGATCGACCCACTGTGAGTACACGAGCCACTTCAGTTGCCAGTGTTGGAAATGATCGTCGGGACAGGACAGAGTGCAAGTATTGTGGTAAATGGAATTCGGGGAGTTGTAGATTTCATGACCGCTCCTGTTATAAATGCGGATCAGCCGACCACTTTATTAAGGACTGCCCGAGATTATCTGAACAAAATATGAATCAGAGTGGGAAACTGAATACTACAGCACGAGGTAGACCACATAGGAATACGGGGAATGCTAGTGGCGGTCAGAGAGTGTCTAGAGATGCTACAACCAGATCCGAGGCTCGTGCTCCTGTTAGAGCTTATGCTATACGTGCATGCGAGGATGCTTCTTCGCCTGATGTTTTTACCGGTACTTTCACTCTCTTTGATACTGATGTGATTGTTTTGATTGACCCTGGTTCTACTCATTCATATGTATGTGAGACTTTAGCATCCATTAAGACTCTACCTATTGAGTCTACTAAGTTCGTAATCCGAGTGTCAAATCCTTTGGGTCGATATGTGTTAGTCGACAAAGTGTGCAGGAAATGTCCCCTGATAATCTGAGGTTTCTATTTTCTGGCCGATTTGATGCTTTTACCGTTTAATGAATTTGATGTTATTCTCGGTATGGATTGGTTGACCGTTCATGATGCAGTTGTGAATTGCAAAAGAAAGACTATAGACTTGAGATGTGCAAATGATGAGATAATCCGAGTTGAGTCTACTGATATGAACGGGTTACCAGCAATTATATCCTCGATGTTGGCTCAAAAATATGTTAAAAAAGAGTGTGAAGCATATCTTGCGTACGTACTTGATAGTAAAGAATCAGAAAAGAAGCTTGAATCAGTATCAGTGGTTTGTGAGTATCCAGATGTTTTTCCCAAGGAATTGCTAGGGTTACCACCTGTTCCAGAGGTAGAGCTTGGTATTGAACTTGTACCTGGGACTACACCAATTTCGATAGCGCCGTACCATATGGCACTAACGGAATTGAAGGAATTGAAAACTCAGTTGCAAGAGTTGACGGATAGAGGTTTCACTCGACCGAGTTTCTCACCTTGGGGTGCACCAGTATTGTTTGTGAAAAAGAAAGACGGAACAATGAGAATGTGCATCGATTATCGTCAATTAAATAAAGTGACAATAAAGAACAAATATCTGTTACCACGTATTGATGATTTATTTGATCAGCTGAAGGAAGCATCAGTGTTTTCAAAGATAGATTTGAGATCGGGTTATTATGAGTTGCGAATTTGAGATTCAGATATACCTAAAACTGCTTTCAGAACGAGATATGTTCACTACGAGTTCTTAGTGATGCCGTTTGGGCTCACCAATGCCCTTGCAGTATTTATGGATTTGATGAACCAAATTTTTAGGCAGTATTTGGACCAGTTTGTAGTTGTGTTTATAGATGACATCTTGATTTATTCACGCGATGAAACTGAACACACCGAGCACCTGAGATTAGTGTTGCAGATTTTACGGGATAAGCAGTTATACGCTAAGTTCAGTAAATGTGAGTTCTGGTTGAGAGAAGTTAGCTTTTTGGGACATGTAGTATCCGCATCAGGTATTTGAGTTGATCCGAGTAAAATTTCTGCCTTACTTGATTGGAAGCCCTCGAGAAATATTACTGAAGTTTGGAGCTTTTTGGGACTTGCTGGTTACTACAGACGGTTTGTAAAAGGTTTCTCGATGATAGCCACACCAATGACGAAGCTAATTCAGAAAGATATTAAGTTCGAATGGTCAGAAAAGTGCCAGAAAAGTTTCGGCCAACTGAAAATGCTTTTGACGGAAGCCCCAGTGTTAGTGCAGCCCGAATCCGGTAAAGAGTTTGTTATTTACAGTGATGCATCCTTACATGGGCTGGGTTGTGTGTTGATGCAAGAGGGTCGAGTTGTAGCTTACGCATTGAGGCAATTGAAACCACATAAGAAAAACTATCCGACTCATGATCTCAAATTAGCTGTCATAGTATTTGCTTTGAAAATATGGCGACATTACTTGTTCGGGGAGAGATGTCATGTATATTCAGATCATAAAAGCCTCATATATTTAATGACTCAAAAGGATTTGAATCTGCGACAAAGACGTTGGCTTGAATTGTTGAAATATTATGATCTTGTTATTGACTATTACCCTGGAAAGGCTAACGTGGTTGCTGATGCTTTGAGTCACAAGTCACTGTTTGCTTTGCGAGTGATGAATGTTCACTTGTCTGTTTGATCCGATAATGTGTTAGTAGCAGAATTAAAAACCAAACCGTTATTGATTCATCAAATATGTGAAACTCATAAAGTTGATGATGAATTGGTGGCTAAACGAGCTGAATGTGTTTCGAATGTGGATTCAGAGTTTCAAATTGACGATAATGATTGTTTGAGGTTCCGAAGTCGATTGTGTGTTCCAAGAAATTCAGAACTTATTTCGATGATTTTGAACGAAGCTCATAATAGCCGAATGTCGATCCATCCTGGTAGCACGAAAATGTACAACAACCTGAAAGGTCAGTTTTGGTGGCCTGGTATGAAACGAGACATTTCTGACTTTGTTTCGAAGTGTTTGGTATGTCAACAGGTGAAAGCGGAACATCAAGTGCCTTCAGGATTACTTCAGCCGATTATGGTACCCGAATGGAAATGGGATCGAGTCACGATGGATTTTGTATCCGGATTGCCATTGTCGTCAAGCAAGAATGATGCGGTTTGGGTTGTTATTGATAGATTGACAAAGTTAGCTCATTTTATTCCTGTACATACAGATTATTCGCTTGACAAGCTAGCCGAGTTGTATGCTTCTCAGATTGTAAGGTTACACGAGGTACCTATTTCTATTGTGTCGGATAGAGATCCGAGATTCACATCGTGAATCTGGAAGAAATTGCAAGAAGCATTGGGTACCAAGTTGCATTTTAGAAATGTTTTTCATCCCCAGACTGATGGCCAATCCGAGCGGATCTTTCAGATACTCGAGGATATGTTGAGATGTTGCATCCTTGAGTTTAGTGGTTCATGGGAACGATATTTACCTTTAATTGAATCCGCTTACAACAATAGTTTTCAATCAAGCATTAAGATGGCACCTTACAAGGCTTTGTATGGTCGTAAATGTCGTACACCATTTTTTTGGACCGAGGTTAGTGAAAGTAAAATCCTCGGGGTTGATTTGATTAAAGATGCTGAGCAGAAAGTAAAAGTAATCCGTGAAAGTCTGAAAGTAGCTTCAGATCGTCAGAAGTCGTATGCAGATTTAAAACGAAAAGACATTGAATATCAGGTTGGAGACAAAGTGTTTCTTAAGGTTTCACCTTGGAAAAAGGTGCTCAGATTTGGCCGTAAGGGCAAATTGAGTCCGAGGTTCATCAGGCCGTATGAAATATCTGAACGAGTTGGACCGGTCGCATATAGATTAGTTTTACCCCCTGAGCTTGAAAAGATTCACAATGTTTTTCATGTTTCGATGCTTCGACGTTACAGATCGGATCCATCCCATATAATTAATCCATCTGAGGTTAAGATTCAATCTGGTTTGAGCTATGAAGAAGAACCGGTTTGTATTTTGGCTCGTGAAGTAAAAGAATTACGGAATAAGAAAATCTCATTAGTGAAGGTATTGTGGTTTAAGCATGGGGTTGAAGAAGCTACATGGGAACCTGAAGACTTTATGAAAGATCATTATCCTAACTTATTCACTGGTAAGATTTTCGGGGATGAAAATTCCTTATGTGGGGGAGAGTTGTGACAACCCTAATTTGACCCTAGTCGGAAAGTGGTTTCGGGACCACTGAACCGAATCATAAAAATAATTAACCGTTATATTCCATGCTTATTGTATGTGTACATGCATATGTGAAAGTTTCATGCTTTAATTTTGTCATTTATATGTGAATTATTAAATAGGACTTAGGTGAGACAATTGGGAAAGATGAAAGGTAAAATTAAAAGTGGCCTATTAATGCATGTCATAAAAAAATTGGATTTGCATGTCAAATACCCATTTTTTTGTTTATGGTGACCGACCATAATGATGGTGTTGGGATAATATATGTTTATTTAAGTATTATAATATGATATGGCATTATTTTGCAATAAAAATAATAGTAAAATAAGGCAATGATAATACAAATAAGGGAGACTCATCTTGCTCTCTTCATTACCGAAATTGAGAAAAAAAATTTGAAGGAGAAACCACCAAGGCATTCAGCCATGGCTATCCTAATTTAAAGGTATGTATAGTGATTTTTATTTTAATTGATTATGAGATTTAATTGATAAGGGCTTAGTATAGTTAACCCATGGTTTGAATTCATGAATCCTTGATCATATAGCCATTCGGCAAGTAGATAAATTTGTGTTAATTTGATAAGTTTTTTTTTAGAAGATGTGGTTTATATGTTAAAGTAGCTTAAATGAATAAGTTGAATTCATGGTTGGGAGGTGTGAATTGAAGTTGCCATATGTATATTGATATATGCATTTTAGAAAGAAAATTTTATGTTATTTGAATACTTTTATATATGTGCATTCGGTCATTGAGGGTAATTAGATGAATTTAAAATGTTGTGGTTGTTTATAAGATTCGTTGAAATTTTTGCGGTCCTTGCCGAATACATGTTTAGTTAAGGAAAAATTTCTAAAGTGTTTAGTTAATTAGTAAATTAATGGTGTGTGTACACAAATTATGTGAATTATAAAGGTTGTATGAATACTTAAAAGATGTACATGAATTTGGTTTAATTGATCCAATTATGTTAGGGGAATAGGAATAAATGTCGGGTTGATGAACTATATAAAAATATATATGTATATATATATTCAGCTATATATATATAGATTTGATGTGTACATGAAAATATGATAAGCCTTATGAGATTGTATTTGTGTATGTGAACTAGATGTTTAATGGATATTCGGCTAAAAAGGAGTTAAAGGTTAAGTCATAAGAATTTTGGGTGATATTTATATTTGGAAATTAGGGTTACATGTACATTGGTTATATGAGTTATGTGTTAAGTAAGCTATTTATTTGATAAGCATATTCGGTCATTGTTCGGCAAGACTGAAACCTATGTGCAATTTGCTACAATTGATCATGAAATGAAATTGTAAATGAAAGCTAAGTTTGAGTGTTTAGGGTCGAATGTGGCATATAATATATTAAGGCATACTATAAATATATATGTGTGTTTACGTGGTTGTGCATAAAATGAGTAATCGATTAAATGGTGTTAATCACATATAGGTACATATATATATAGGCCTTATGTAAGTACCTTGTGACATAAAGACATTCGGTTATGTATATATATTATATATAGTTAAATTGTGATTATGGTAACCATGACTAGTTGGTTGTTGAATGTTTTTAATTATAAGAAGGTTATAAGTTGAGCTAATGTTAAAATAAAGATTTGAAAAGATGCATAGTGCCGAATGTGTTTGAATGTAACTTACAAAGTACATAAATTTGAAAATGAAATGGTGACAGACTTAAAGTGGACTAATGATACAAATAAATTGGTTTTTGAAATGTATATGGTTGTCGTATATATGTGTTTGATTGAGAATAAATTTGTTTGATTTAGCTCAAGAGCTTAGAGGACCAAAGTTGGATAGGGGAAAGGAGAAAGTAACCGAATAGCCGTTGAAATCGATCGACAACATCTGAGGTAAGTTTTAAGCAGTTTCCTTTAGTATATAGTTGATGATGCCTTTATAAGAGTATAGTAGGAGAATTGTGATCTTTGGCTTGCTGTGACAGCCCTAAAGTGACCCTAGTCGGAAAGCGGTCTCGGGACCGCTAGACCGAGTCACCAAATTATTTGAATGTGATAATTATTGCCTAAAATATGTGAATATAAATGTGCGAAAGTTTTAAG
The DNA here is from genome assembly GCF_007990345.1 of Gossypium hirsutum. Taxonomy (NCBI): domain Eukaryota; kingdom Viridiplantae; phylum Streptophyta; class Magnoliopsida; order Malvales; family Malvaceae; genus Gossypium; species Gossypium hirsutum. Next base: position 59,480,127 of record NC_053431.1, read on the forward strand.
CTTCGATTTAGTTAATTGCATGTGAATTTAGTTGATAGGACTTATGTGAGAAAATTTAGAAATGTGCTAGGCAAATGCAAGTGGCCTAATAGTGCATGTAATCAAAGGGGTGGACTTGCATGTCAATTTCCCCCCATTTAAGTACTAGTGGCCGGCCATGACAAGGGATGATGGGCAAAACATGTTATGAAACATGTTGTGTTAATGGAAAAATAAAATAAGAAGCATGGGCAATAAACTAATAAGAAATGGAAGGAAGAAAACAAAAAAAAAGAATGTGTGTGAGTGTTCCCCCCCCATTGCCGTGAGTGAAGAAAAGAAAAAAAAATTTGTTCATCCTTTTTCATTTCTTTTGGCCGAAAATTCTAAGGAAGAAGGAAGGAGTTCTTGCTTCATGTTTGGTTTGGAAGAGGATTAGGAGGAGGTTTGGCCATACTTGTATCTAGATTAAGGTATGTTTGAGGTTGTGCCATGAGATTCATGCATGTTTTTAGTTGCTAGCTTGAGTTCTAATTAGCCATGGTTCAAATCTTTGCTATGTCATGGGATGATATTCGGCCTAGGTGGATTTTGTGTTAATGCCATTGCATGCTAAATATGAAGCTTGTTAATGATACATGTGATGGTGGATTGATGACTCTTGGATTTTCTTTTAGCATTTTTGAGTGAGACATTAAGTTCTTTGTTTAACCATGACCAAAATTGAAATGGTATGGTGTTGTGATGTATTCGGCCATGGTATATCCATAAGTATGATTTATGCTTATTGCATGGTAGGTAAGATTTGTGTTTTGGATTTATGTTCATGTTTAGTTATAATCAACTTTGAGATTCGGCTCTTGCACATATATATATGTTTGCACATGACGTATTGGTATGACATATACAATATCTCAAGGTATATATTTACATATGATGGTGTTTCGGTTATGGAGTACATGATGGATGCGTATTGAGTTATAATATGTAATGCATTAGTTAGTAAAAGGTATGCCATTTGTGTGTGGTATTGAGTATATAATGGCCTCAACATAGACATGCATAATCGGCCACATGAATGAGTACATAGGTTGATGTGTTGTTCGGCCATAGGTAAGCATATTGAAGGCTTTATCTTGACTTAGAAAATTCGGCTAAGGAGAGTATTAACTAATGTGTTGAGTTTGATTCATGATTCCGTACATATGTAACTTTAATGTCTAATGAATATATGTGGGCCAAGTACCTTGAGTTCCTCTTTTCGATGCTCAAATGATTAAATCAATTTATTTGTTAAATTAAGCTCAAGAGCAAAGGGGAACTAAATCCGATAAAGGGAAGGAAAAAGTGGTCGAATAGCCATCGGAATCATTCGACAACATCCGAGGTAAGTCTTCGAGTAATGACCCTACTTGAATTATATTGAAATGATTAGTCATACTATGACGGATAGCCGAATGTGCATAGAGACTATGTTATAAAGCCAATTGAAATCATGCTCTTTGTGTGTGGCTATTGAGCCGAAATTGGAAAGGTTTAATAAATGTTTTGTGTTCGAGCCTTAGTAACGAAAATGAAATATGGATGTGTCATGATTATTGAAATATGTGTGCATGAGCATTTGAATGATATCCGGGCTAAGTCCCGAAGGCATTTGTGCTAGTGATTTTATCCGGGCTAAGACCCGAAGGCATTTGTGCGAGTTGATATATCCGGGCTAAGACTCGAAGGCATTTGTGCGAGTTGCTATACCCGGGTTAAGACCCGAAGGCAATTGTGCTTGTGGTTATATCCGGCTAAATTCCGAAGAAACTTGGGTTTGAAGGTGAGCGTTTTGTGCTGTAATAAATTCAATTAATACACTCAAAAACCCAAACGATAAGGTATGGTTGCATGTGCATCGGAAAAGTCGATTCGCTTTAAATAGTATTCGTTCAATCGACTAACGAACTTTCAGCTTTTAGATAGGTTAATACCTTGTGTGTGTATATGTTGATGAAGTGTGAAGTAAGTATGTTTATGAGAATGTGTATTAATAAAGTGATTCATTTAGCTATGTGAATGTAATACTTTAGTCAAAGCCGATTTCATTACTTGAAACTTACTAAGGTTTAAAATGCTTACCCCGTTGCTTTGGCTCTCTGTTTTATAGATTTTGTCCGTTAGCTATCGGATTGGGGATCATCAATGTCGAAGTCATCCACACTATCAAAGCCCTTTTGGTACTCTTTTAGTTGAACTCTGGATGTGGTATGTATAGGACTACCCTTTTTGTTGTTGGTCATGTACCCATGGATTTTGTGTAAATTTGGATAGCCATGCGAAAATGGCTTATATACGTTTTTAGCATAGTACTATAATCATTTTGTATGTTGTCCGTCGAGAGGTATGGAAATGTTTGGAAACGATTTGCCATTGGAATGGTTAATCATGATTATACTTTGTGCTATGTATGCAAAAAAAGGGGCTAATTGAATCATTGAAACCATGAAATAGGTAAAGTCTACCTTAAAGGCAGATGCTGACAGCAGCAGCGATGTGGATGTGAAAAATCACTAAAAATAGTAGAAATGGAATTAAATAGTGAATAAATTATGCAAATGAACCTTGATGAATCCACTTTCATATGGAAGAAACGAAACGGTCATATGAGTTGTATGTTAAGAGATAATTAGGTTTTCGTGAAACAGGGCCAGAACGGTTTCTGGATTCCCTATTCCGACTTTGGAAATTCATTATAAATTAACCAGAGATAATTAGGAGTCATTCCATATATGTATAGATTCCTCTTTGAGTCTAGTTTCTATAGAAATAAACATCATCAGTATTGAAGCCCTGTACAGGGAGATATCCAAGTCGTAATGCGCGAAGGTCAGTGTAGTTGATCCTTGTAACATGAGAGAATTTAACTAATAAACTGTACTAATTGGCCAGACCAAAATTATAGAAAAAAATTGTAGATTCATATATGAGTCTAGTTTCAGGGAAAAATCAATAACTGATTTTCGAGTTGTGGAACTCAAGATATGATTTTTAAGGTGACAGCGACTCAGTTAGCCAGCTGTCTGGAAATTTTAAAATGAACTGTGCAAGTAAATGAATTAAGTCGGTCAGCACCTCGTGTTCGACTCCGGCAACGGTCTCGGGCACGGGGTGTTACACTTGCACTTGGTATCAGAGCTACGGTTTAGTCGATTCTAGGACTACCGTAATACGTTTGGGTCTAGCTATACATGCCATTATGTGATTAATTGATAGTGTGGTGATTTCTGACATTTGAATTTGTGTTTATTTATAGTAATGGATCCCGATCCCAACCGAGCGATAGCTGATGATGTGGAGAGTGTGGCGCCTGCTCCCACACAAGGGACAGCGCCGGTGGACTCTCAACCTATTGCTAGCAATCCGAATGATGAGGCTAGGCAAGCTTTTTATAGCGTGATGAATGATTGGTTCAACCAATACATTCGAACTAATACGGCTATTCCACAACCTCCATTCCCGACTAATACAACCCCCGTACCTACAATACCTCCGGTAACTGACCAAATAAGGTCAAATAAGCCCCCAGTTGACAGAATCCGAAAACATGGGGCTACTGAATTTAAAGCTATGGATAGCGACGATGCCGAGCAAGCTGAATTTTGGTTGGACAACACTATCCGGGTACTCGATGAGCTATCTTGTACACCCGATGAATGCCTAAAGTGTACTATCTCCTTGCTACGCGATTCTGCCTACTATTGGTGGAGTACTCTGACTTCTATTGTGCCCCGGGAGCAAGTAACTTGGGAGTTTTTCCAAACTGAGTTTCGAAAAAAGTATATCAGTCAGAGATTTGTTGATCAAAAACGGAAGGAATTTCTTGAGCTTCAGCAAGGTTCTATGTTAGTTACTGATGACGAGCAAAAATTTGTTAGACTTAGTAGATACGCTCGGGAATGTGTTTCGTCCGAGGCTATCATGTGTAAACGCTTTGAGGATGGGCTGAATGAAGATATAAAAATGTTCATTGGCATTCTTGAAATACGAGAGTTCGTAGTACTTGTCGAGTGAGCTTGTAAAGCCGAAGAGCTTAGAAAAGAAAAACAAAAAGTTGATTTGGGAACTGGAGAGTTTCGTAAAAGATCCTCGAGAAAGTCTCTTCAACAAGCATCGAAGAAATTTCGAGATGATGTGGGCCGGTCTAGAGGCACTTCGGGCCTTTTTAGACGAGATCGTGATCGACCCCCTGTGGGTACACGAGGCACTTCAGTTGCCAGTGTTGGGAATGAACGTCGAGACAGAACGGAGTGTCAGCATTGTGGTAAATGGCATTCGGGGAGCTGTAGGTTCCATGACCGCTCCTGCTATAAGTGTGGATCAGCTGACCACTTTATCAAGGATTGCCCGAGGTTGCCTGAACAAAATGTAAGTCAGAGTGGGAAACCAGGTGCTACTACTGCTCGGGGTAGACCGTCTAGAAACACGGGCAATGCTAGTGGCAGTCAGAGAGGATCTAGAGATGCTACAACCAGATCTGAGGCTCGTGCACCAGCTAGAGCTTATGCTATACGTGCCCGCGAGGATGCTTCTTCGCCTGATGTTATTACCGGTACTTTTACTCTCTTTGATACTAATGTAATTGCCTTGATTGACCCCAGTTCTACTCATTCTTATATATGTGAAACCTTAGCATCCAGTAAGACTTTACCTATTGAGTCTACTGAGTTCGTAATTCGGGTGTCAAATCCCTTGGGTCGTTATGTGCTTGTCGACAAAGTGTGTAAGAAATGTCCCCTAGTAATTCGAGGTTCCTGTTTTCCGGCGGACTTGATGCTTCTGCCGTTTGATGAATTTGATGTTATTCTCGAGTTGGATTGGTTGACCGTGCATGATGCGGTTGTTAATTGCAAAGCAAGACTATTGATTTGAGGTGCGCAAATAACGAAGTAATCCGAGTTGAGTCTACGGACTGGGATGGGTTGCCAGCTGTAATATCCTCAATGTTGGCTCAGAAATATGTAAGAAAGGGGTATGAAGCATACCTTGCGTATGTACTTGATAACAAGGAATTAGAAAAGAAACTTGAGTCGGTACCAGTAATTTGTGAATACCCGGATGTTTTTCCCGAAGAATTACCGGGTTTGCCACCTGTTCGGGAGGTAGAGTTTGGTATTGAGCTTGTACCTGGGAGCCGATTTTGATAGCTCCGCATCGTATGGCACCAACCGAGTTAAAAGAGTTGAAAGCTCAGTTGCAAGAATTGACGGATAGAGGTTTCGCTCGACCAAGTTTCTCACCTTGGGGTGCACCAGTATTGTTTGTGAAAAAGAAGGACGGAACCATGAGGTTGTGCATTGACTATCGTCAACTGAATAAAGTGACGATAAAGAATAAATATCCGTTACCGCGTATTGATGATTTGTTTGATCAACTAAAGGGAGCCTCAGTGTTTTCAAAGATAGATTTGAGATCGGGTTATTATCAGTTGCGGATTCGGGATTCGGACGTACCCAAAACTACTTTCAGAACGAGGTACGGTCACTACGAGTTCTTAGTGATGCCGTTCGGGCTCACTAATGCCCCTGCGGTATTTATGGATTTGATGAATCGGATCTTCAGACAGTATTTGGACCGGTTCGTAGTTGTGTTCATTGATGACATCTTGGTCTATTCAAGAGATGAGATCGAACATGCTGAGCACCTGAGATTAGTGTTGCAAATTTTGCGGGATAAGGAGTTATATGCTAAGTTCAGTAAGTGTGAGTTCTGGTTAAGAGAGGTTAGCTTCTTGGGTCATGTGGTATCCACATCGGGTATTTGAGCTGACCCGAGCAATATTTCAGCCATACTTAACTGGAAGCCTCCAAGAAATATTACCGAAGTTCGGAGCTTCCTGGGCTCGCCGGTTATTACCGACGATTTGTAAAATGTTTCTGGATGATAGCCACACCAATGACGAAGCTACTTCAAAAGGATTTTAAGTTCGAATGGACGGAGAAATGTCAGAAAAGTTTCGATCAACTGAAAACTTATTTGACTGAAGCTCCAATTTTAGTGCAACCCGAATCAGGCAAAGAGTTTGTCATTTATAGTGACGCATCCCTACTTGGGTTGGGTTGCGTATTGATGCAAGAAGGTCGAGTTGTGGCCTATGCGTCGAGACAATTGAAGCCACACGAGAGAAATTATCCGACCCATGATCTCGAACTAGCCGCCATCGTATTTGCTTTGAAAATATGTCGACATTATTTGTTTGGTGAGAAGTGCCATGTATTTTCGGATCACAAAAGTCTCAAATATTTGATGACCCAGCGAGACTTGAATCTGCCACAAAGGCGTTGGCTTGAGTTGTTGAAAGATTATGAGCTTGTCATTAATTATCACCCGGGAAAGGCTAATGTGGTTGCGGACGCTTTAAGTCGGAAATCACTGTTTGCTTTGCGAGCGATGAATGTACACTTGTCTGTTCTACCCGACAATGTGTTAGTAGCTGAATTAAAAGCCAAACCATTATTGATTCATCAAATTCGTGAAGCTCAGAAAGTCGATGATGAATTGGTTGCAAAACGGGCTGAGTGTGTTCCGAACAAGGAATCGGAGTTTCAAATTGATGATGATGATTGTTTGAAGTTCAGAAGTCGTTTGTGTGTTCCAAGGAATTCGAAACTCATTTCGATGATTCTGAACGAAGCCCATTGTAGCCGAATGTCAATTCACCCGGGGAGTACGAAAATGTACAACGATTTGAAACGTCAGTTTTGGTGGCATGGTATGAAACGAGACATCTCCGACTTTGTTTCGAGATGTTTAATATGTCAACAAGTGAAAGCGGAACATCAAGTGCCTTCAGGATTACTTCAGCCGATCATGATACCCGAGTGGAAATGGGATCGAGTCACAATGGACTTTGTGTCCGGACTGCCATTGTCAGCAAGTAAGAAGGATGCGATTTGGGTTGTTGTTGATAGACTGACTAAGTCGGCTCACTTTATCCCCGTGCGTACGGATTTTTCATTGGATAAACTAGCTGAATTGTACGTTTCTCAGATTGTGAGATTACACGGGGTACCGATTTCTGTTGTGTCGGATAGAGATCCGAGATTCACCTCGCGATTTTGGAAGAAATTGCAAGAAGCTCTGGGTACCAAGCTGCATTTTAGCACCACTTTTCATCCACAAACCGATGGTCAATCCGAGCGGGTAATTCAGATACTTGAGGATATGTTGAGATGTTGCATCCTTGAGTTTAGTGGTTCATGGGAACGGTATTTACCATTGATTGAATTCGCTTACAACAATAGTTTTCAATCAAGTATTAAGATGGCACCTTACGAGGCTTTGTACGGGCGTAAATGCCGTACACCATTGTTTTGGACCGAGCTCGGTGAAAGTAAAATTTTCGGAGTGGATTTGATTAAAGATGCTGAACAGAAAGTAAAAGTAATCCGTAAAAGTCTAAAGATAGCCTCAGATCGCCAGAAGTCGTATGCGGATCTGAAACGAAAAGACATTGAGTATCAGGTGGGAGAAAAGGTGTTTCTTAAAGTTTCACCTTGGAAAAAGATACTCAGATTTGGGCGTAAGGGCAAATTGAGTCCGAGGTTCATCGGGCCATACAAAATATCCGAACGAGTCGGTCCAGTTGCGTATCGATTGATTTTGCCCCCTGAACTTGAAAAGATTCACGACGTCTTTCATGTTTCGATGCTTCGACGCTATAGATTTGATCCATCGCACATAATTAGCCCATCAGAGGTTGAAATTCAAGCCGATATGAGTTATGAAGAAGAACCGATGCGTATCCTAGCTTGTGAAGTGAAAGAGTTGCGAAACAAAAGGGTTCCGTTAGTAAAGGTGTTATGGCTCAAACACGGGATCGAGGAAGCTACTTGGGAAACCGAGAGCTCGAAGAACGATACCCAAACCTATTTACCGGTAAGATTTTCGGGGACGAAAATTTCTTAAGTGGGGGAGAGTTGTGACAGCCCTAAAGTGACCCTAGTCGGAAAGCGGTCTCGGGACCGCTAGACCGAGTCACCAAATTATTTGAATGTGATAATTATTGCCTAAAATATGTGAATATAAATGTGTGAAAGTTTTAAGCTTCGATTTAGTTAATTGCATGTGAATTTAGTTGATAGGACTTATGTGAGAAAATTTAGAAATGTGCTAGGCAAATGCAAGTGGCCTAATAGTGCATGTAATCAAAGAGGTGGATTTGCATGTCAATTTCCCCCCATTTAAGTACTAGTGGCCGGCCATGACAAGGGATGATGGGCAAATCATGTCGTGAAACATGTTGTGTTAACGGAAAAATAAAATAAGAAGCATGGGCAATAAACTAATAAGAAATGGAAGGAAGAAAACAAAATAAAAAAGAATGTGTGTGAGTGTTCCCCCCCATTGCCGTGAGTGAAGAAAAGAAAAAAAAAATGTTCATCCTTTTTCATTTCTTTGGGCCGAAAATTCTAAGGAAGAAGGAAGGAGTTCTTGCTTCATGTTTGGTTTGGAAGAGGATTAGGAGGAGGTTTGGCCATACTTGTATCTAGATTAAGGTATGTTTGAGGTTGTGCCATTAGATTCATGTATGTTTTTAGTTGCTAGCTTGAGTTCTAATTAGCCCATGGTTCAAATCTTTGCTATGTCATGGGGATGATATTCGGCCTAGGTGGATTTTGTGTTAATGCCATTGCATGCTAAATATGAAGCTTGTTAATGATACATGTGATGGTGGATTGATGACTCTTGGATTTTCTTTTTAGCATTTTTGAGTGAGACATTAAGTTCTTTGTTTAACCATGACCAAAATTGAAATGGTATGGTGTTGTGATGTATTCGGCCATGGTATATCCATAAGTATGATTTTTGCTTATTGCATGGTAGGTAAGATTTGTGTTTTGGATTTATGTTCATGTTTAGTTATAATCAACTTTGAGATTCGGCTCTTGTACATATATATAATATATGTTTGCACATGACGTATTGGTATGACATATACAATATCTCAAGGTATATATTTACATATGATGGTGTTTCGGTTATGGAGTACATGATGGATGCGTATTGAGTTATAATATGTAATGCATTAGTTAGTAAAAGGTATGCCATTTGTGTGTGGTATTGAGTATATAATTGGCCTCAACATAGACATGCATAATCGGCCACATGAATGAGTACATAGGTTGATGTGTTGTTCGGCCATAGGTAAGCATATTGAAGGCTTTATCTTGACTTAGAAAATTCGGCTAAGGAGAGTATTAACTAATGTGTTGAGTTTGATTCATGATTCTGTACATATGTAACTTTAATGTCTAATGAATATATGTGGGCCAAGTACCTTGAGTTCCTCTTTTCGATGCTCAAATGATTAAATTAATTTATTTTTTAAATTAAGCTCAAGAGCAAAGGGAACTAAATCCGATAAAGGGAAGGAAAAAGTGGTCGAATAGCCATCGGAATCATTCGACAACATCCGAGGTAAGTCTTCGAGTAATGACCCTACTTGAATTATATTGAAATGATTAGTCATACTATGACGGATAGCCAAATGTGCATAGAGACTATGTTATAAAGCCAATTGAAATCATGCTCTTTGTGTGTGGCTATTGAGCCGAATTGGAAAGGTTTAATAAATGTTTTGTGTTTGAGCCTTAGTAACGAAAATGAAATATGGATGTGTCATGATTATTGATATATGTGTGCATGAGCATGTGAATGATATCCAGGCTAAGTCCCGAAGGCATTTATGCTAGTGATTTTATCCGGGCTAAGACCCAAAGGCATTTGTGCGAGTTGATATATCCGGGCTAAGACCCGAGGCATTTGTGCGAGTTGCTATACCGGGTTAAGACCGAAGGCAATTGTGCTTGTGGTTATATTCCGGCTAAATTCCGAAGAAACTTGGGTTTGAAGGTGAGCGTTTTGTGCTGTAATAAATTCAATTAATACGCTCGAAAACCCAAACGATAAGGTATGGTTGCATGTGCATCGGAAAAGTCGATTCGCTTTAAATAGTATTCGTTCAATCGACTAACGAACTTTCGGCTTTTAGATAGGTTAATACCTTGTGTGTGTATATGTTGATGAAGTGTGAAGTAAGTATGTTTATGAGAATGTGTATTAATAAAGTGATTCATTTAGCTATGTGAATGTAATACTTTAGTCAAAGCCGATTTCATTACTTGAAACTTACTAAGCTTTAAAATGCTTACCCCGTTGCTTTGGCTCTCTGTTTTATAGATTTTGTTCGTTAGCTATCGGATTCGGGATCATCGAAGTCGAAGTCATCCACACTATCAACGCCCTTTTGGTACTCTTTTAGTTGAACTCTGGATATGGCATGTATAGGACTACCCTTTTTGTTGTTGGTCATGTACCCATGGATTTTGTGTAAATTTGGATAGCCATGCGAAAATGGCTTATATACGTTTTTAGCATAGTACTATAATCGTTTTGTATGTTGTCCGTCGAGAGGTATGGAAATGTTTGGAAACGATTAGCCATTGGAATGGTTAATCATGATTATACTTTGTGCTATGTATGCAAAAAAAAAGGGGCTAATTGAATCATGGAAACCATGAAATAGGTAAAGTCTACCTTAAAGGTAGATGCTGACAGCAGCAGCGATGTGGATGTGAAAATCACTAAAAATATTAGGAATGGAATTAAATAGTGAATAAATTATGTAAATGAACCTTGATGAATCCAATTTCGTATGGAAGAAACGAAACGGTCATATGAGTTGTATGTTAAGAGATAATTAGGTTTTCGTGAAACAGGGCCAGAACGGTTCTGGATTCCCTGTTCCGACTTTGGAATTTATTATAAATTAACAAGAGATAATTAGGAGTCATTCCATATATGTATAGATTCCTCTTTGAGTCTAGTTTCTATAGAAACAAACGGCAGCAGTATTGAAGCCCTGTACAGGGAGATATCCAAGTCGTAATGCACGAAGGTCAGTGTAGTCGATCCTGTAACATGGGAGACTTAACTAATAAACTGTACTAATTGGCCCAACAAAAATTATGGAAAAAAATTATAGATTCATATATGAGTCTAGTTTCAGGGAAAAATCACGAAACTGATTTTCGAGTTGTGGAACTCAAGATATGATTTTTAGGTGCAGGACCAGTACCAGCTGTCTGGATTTTTAATGAACTGTGCAAGTAATTAGTCGTCAGCACCTCGTGTCGACTCCGGCAACTCTTTTTATTATTGAATTTTTTTTTGTATATTGGAAATGTGTTTAATGACTGAGATGTGTTAAAATATGACCA